>NW_015112790.1:265268-269872 GCF_001443285.1 Poecilia latipinna | reverse complement strand
AAATTTAAATTTTTTTTTTTTTTTTAAAAAAAAATCCCCATTAAATTTTTTTTTTTTTTTTTTTTTTTTTTTTTTGCATTACTACATGTGAAACTGTTCTAGGGTTCACTACACATGGATAGAAAAACCAAAGAACTAAATAAATTATTTTAGTAGCTACGTTTGATATTGGTGTGATAACTGGATATGATTCATGTCTCCATTTTTAAATAGATTTCCAAGCTACAAACATTTGATGGCGTTTTGGTTTTTGATTGAGCCTTGGATTCATAAAATGGTAAGGATGTCAAGAGCTAAATTAGCTGCCAAGGGAAATGAAGAAATGATGACCTCCGCACCATCATTAAAGGTAGGCCAAGGGGTTTGCTGGTAGCATCATGGGTTGCGCTCTTCTTAACACGTTCTCTCTTATGTCAACCTCACAGAGGCGGCATCTTCAACCTGTTGACGAGTTCTTCCTGTTCCTCGTTTTTCTGTCACTTGGTATGAAAGAAAGGGACCTTGCAATTCGATTCAACACACACCAGTCCATCGTGAGCCTCATTATTGCAACATGGACACATTTTCTTTTCACTATTCTGGGGTCTCAGTGCATCTGGCTTACACAGCAGCAAGTGCAAGCTTATCTTCCTGAGGAATTCAAGGATTTCCCTGACACCCAGGTGATCCTGGACTGTACAGAGCTGAAGTGTCAAATACCATCTTCACCTCTTCCCCAGATGGACATGAACCCCTCTCACAGATCCCTCTGCACCATGAGAGCCTTGGTTGGCATAGCTCCACACGGTGCTGTAACATTCGTCTCTGATCTATATAGAGGTTCATTCAGTAATAGGGAGCTATTCAAATGCTCTGGCATTGCTGAAAACTTGACCGAAGACATGGCAGTGATGGTAAATAAGGGCTTCCTGATCAGGGATTGTTGTGGGTGTAAAGTGTACCCCCTTTCTTTTCTGTCCAAGCACCCAGGAGACCAGGCCACAGCAAGACTCAAGATGCATGTGGAGCAAGTCATTGGGAGGGTAAAACAGAATAAACTTTTTCATGGCATTGTCTCTCTGTCACAGGCCTACAACATTAACCAGCTGTTTGTAGTTGCATGTTTACTGTCAAATTATCAGAACACTGCTTTAGTTAAAAAAGGGGTTCATTGAGGATCTGTGGGCTTAAGCCACAAAATGTACACAAAGATTTGATCTACGAAGCAGTGAAAAAAACTACTTGCAGCAGATAAATTTCTGTAATTTAAGTCGAAAGCAGACGAGAAAACCGATTCTCCTGTGCTGCTAAATTAGTTCTTGGAAGATAGTTGCAACTCATTCTATACATTGAATATGTTGAGAAATGTTTTATGTTAGATACGGTTTTACAGTTTGGCATTGCATGCTCCACTAAGTTTGACTATTGTTTGAGTGTAACTGGTTTTTATGTTTTGGGTCTGAAGCAGACTGAGAAGTGATTCGACTAACATGCATTGGGTTTATTTCAATAAAGTTTTGATTGCTGAATTGGAATATTTGATAAAAATTCTATACTCGTCTTGTCAAGTGCATTGAGATTACGCTACAAAAAAGCTGAATAAAAAATACTGTACAAAGTTCATTGAAATCATTTGTAAAGTTCATCTCTTAAAACCCTGTATTTAACCACAGATCCATGTTTTGTCATCAACAATCATAAATAAAAATACGTAGCATAAAATAAGTGATTTCATAAATATTCACCAGCTGAAAGTGACTGACCTAATTCAACAGTGGTCCAAATGGCCCAATTGGTGCTAGTAGTCTCACAATGAGAGAAATGGATATCACCTGATTGCTGTGAGTGTGTCTCGAGTGATTGTAATTTAAAAGAATATTTTTTCACTTTGACATTAAAGTTGTTTCTTTATTTTTTTTTGTTTTTGTCAAAAATGTTTTTTGACTCAAAAAATTTGGGCTTCCTAAAAGCAATACAAAAGGATATAATATTCAAAAAGGTGAATACTTTTTATAGGCACTAAAAGCTTTGGGATTTACCTGATTAAATGCACTTAAATTAAAAGGTGTAAATTGTGTTTACATAAGTATTTTGTATGTCTCACATGCCTGATTTATTCAGTGGTCTGCACAACATGTAAATCCATTTCACGCTTCTGAAACATATTTCTAGCATTGCTTTGGTGACTAACACACCCTGCAAACATAGGAAACACGTTTGTTATTTGTGCTGTCACTGTTTACATGTAAAAATTGAATATGCAGAAAATTCTCGTGCTGAGTTTTGCATGATAAGCAGTTCCACTGTGTGAAACAGCACCTGCTATCTAACTGAAGATTAATCAAAAAGCTTAAGCTGAAAAAAAGTTAGGATGTAGATTTTAAATTTAACATCATCTTCATGGAAAGAACCCAGTAGGAGCATGGTTCAGCGCTATGGTTACTGATCCATCTTTTGAAAAAGAGACTTTTTGTTTAGTGTTGCCTTCAAACCACTACTACAACAATTTTGATGAAACAACCTTAATAACTGCAATACCCAACTTGATTCATGTGGTCAGTATGAACTTCTTTTAAATTAAAAAATTTAGTCATTTATTAAATTATCCAATCAGTTAGACTTATGTTTTTGACGCTCCTCTGAATTGAACCCCATGAATGGGACAAAAACCTTCTCGCATCTACATATTTAGTGTGTGTGGTGACTCACTTTTCCTCATTGTCCTGCAGCACTATGCTCTCACTGGCTTCTCCTGAAAAAAACTATTTTTAGTGAACACTGAATAAAATCACAAATACAAGTCTCATTAGGATTGCTTCTGCTTCTGGGTCCATGACCCCAGTCATGTAATGAAGCCCCAAGTGTAATCTTAAGATCATTTTAAAAACCATTTGTTAGAAGACAAACATGGAGACAATAGTAGAAAACACTTAGAAAACACAGCCACAAGTAACTGTCCAAATACTGGCACATATGCAGTCTGTCAATTACGGCTGCATGGTATTAGAAGATCATTTACTGAGAACATTGTTTTTAAGTATTACAATGATGATACTAGTTGTAATAGATTTGAATTTTGTCCACTCCTGCCTTTCTCATCTAAATCCCATACAGAGTCTCCAGAATCTGTTAAATCAGGTGTGTCCATCCTCCTATTACTCTGTGTATCTTCTAAAGTAAACTTCCGATGTACCATTACAATAATGTTTTAGATTTTGTGTTTAGTTTCTATACGCTTTAAAAAATAACAAACATGAGGAAGTGAACACAGCCTAAGCTAAAAGCGGTCAGTCTCTGTATCTCACGTCAGGGTAGAAAACAGGCAAGACACTATTGAATTTTTTTAAAAGGACATTTTCCTCATCAACATATGTAGAAGGCTACTTAGTTATTCTCATCACAAAAGTACAGGAACATACGCTTCAAGGCCCCCGATTTATATGACAGCATGACCATTTCTTTCTGAGATATCTTTCTCTTACATGCTGAATAAATATCAGGGATTTAAATTAAATATTTTGGTTTTAAGAAGAGGGAGAGAGACAAACCAATAACTAAGTTATTCTCTTGGCGGGGGATATTGGTATTGCTACCACCACCTACGCTGGACGGTTCCATAATGGGAAAACATTCAAAGCGGCCTGTGATGTGCTCTTTCATTTAATCTGGGATTTATTTCTGGTTGGCTAAGCATCAATATATATTCATATTTATACATATCCACACACAGTGTATATTGATGAGCACCACAGGTTTTATCTTTTCCAGTGGAATCTAAATGTGACCAAGACACAGCGCCTGTGTCCAGGAAGCAGTAAATAGTTGATATTTCCCAGGAAGAAGGAAATCTTCCACCTCCATGAAGAGAAAAAAAGGCAAGTGGTTTTATATTAAGCCTGTTTAAATGGAGTTCTTAGTGACGTTTGCACAAGCATATAATACAAACTGACAAGACTTTAGATAACAGCATTAGGTGTCAAATTTATGTTATTGGAGCTGAGAATTTGAGATCTCATAGTTTGGGTCATTTATGTTTTCTAAATAAATGCAGTTTTAAAGTCTTGTTCAAATCAGTTCTACATTTTCAGAATCTTTTTAGGATCAACCCAGGCACCACTTAAGAAGATAAAAATATTTAGCATTAAAAGTTTAGTCATGTTATTACTCTTGTACTAAGTATGTTTTCTTGTTAAAATGTAATAGTTCTAACATGCCAACTAAGCAAAGTGAGCCAGTCTGACCTAATGAATGAAGAAGTAATTATTTCTGTCATTAATCTTTTGCTCTTTGTTTTCACACATCTTAGAAAATACTCCAAGATGCAATTTTCTTGTGTTTGTCTGTTTCTTTGCTGGCCTCTCAACGTCTGAATTGTCACTACAGATGAACAGATGGTCACTTGTCCTGATCCTGGTACGGGATTTAAATTGGGCTTATAATTTGCTTTGGCATGGCTATTCTTAACTAGAGCAATACAAATTAATTTAATTGGGAAAAGACAAGCAAATGTGCTGGAGGGTTTTTACTTTTATTCCAAGATTAAATATCAAGATAAATACTTTTAGTTAAATTTTAAGGTCTTACTTTTTTAGATGACAATGGCATTCTGGAGGTTTTTCAGTCAG
>NW_015112790.1:245891-260830 GCF_001443285.1 Poecilia latipinna | reverse complement strand
ATGGTATGGTATGGTATGGTACTTAAAAAAAACTATTTGGTTGTCTGCACTAGTAAAATACTGGCAATAGTTTTATTGCATTTCATTTTCACACAGTCATGTTTTGAGGTTGATGAACCCCTGGTAGAATCCTGGTGACAGAAAAGACACTGTTGAAGTGGAGTTTAATCAAGCAAAAAAACAAAAAACAAACAAAAAAAAAATAATAATTCCATATTTACAAATAAAACAGTTTAGAACATATGAGTCTAATTAAATGTGCTGCAGCTTTGTGGGGGGTCAACACTAGAGAAGCTGAAAAAATGATAGCCAAACAATACATAGTAAAAACAAATAAAACAATAAACATAAGCAAGAAGAAACAATAAACATAACCAAGAAGAACACAAAACTCAAAACCAGAATGACTAACTAAACTCAGTCCATAGCAGTTACGTCCGTTGGTCCAAGCAATATCAATATCAATACATAGTAACAGCTGTTTGGGTGCCAGCTTGTTTTCTTGGAAGCAAGAAAAAGTTAAGTTTTTTTCACAAATTTTATTAAATATTCATAAATAAACCAATGAACATTTGTGCAATAAAATCTAGCATTTTTGAAAAAAATATAGCTTTCTCAATTCTGCATCAAGGGAATGACATTGAAAGTCATGTTTTGACGTCATTTGAATTTGCCTTCAAGTCAGTGTGGTGCCACAAAGTCCATCAGATGAAATGTACTCTTCTGTGTAACCACAGGCCATGTCATGAACACAGCGCCAATGGTGTCAGTGGGAGTCAGAGGGATCTGCATGTTCTGAAACACTTAACTTTGCCAAATTGTGGTCATCTGGTGTTGTGGGAGTAGTTTATAGCTGCCAGGAATTTATTCATTATTTTAAATTCTAGTATTATCTTATTCATGATCACGAGAGACAAACAAACACACTCATTCCTATCTAAAATTGCCAATTAACCTACACTGCATGTTTTTGCAGGTAAGCTGAGGACACACAAAGATTATAACTATTTAAGTTTATATGAATGTTTCTTTTTTTCTCCATATCAATACATAGGAAATATCACAAGCAAAATATTGATATAATTCAGAAGAAAAAAATATCTGGCAGACCAGTTATCAATCTTCCTTCTTCCTTATTTATCTTTTCACTTTAAGAGCAGTCCTAGAGTCTCCTTCTGTCACAATAACACTGTATATGTTACTTCATTTCATTCATTAGCCTTCTCTATTTTCTTGTTGTTTTTTTTTCCTTTTTGGCAGCCCCATACTTTAAATCTTCTGTTCAAAACATAAAGCTATGAAAATATTCCCCACCTTACAGCTTTCTTATAGTTTTGCTTTTTGCCATAACTAAATGTTTCAGATATTCAAACTGATCTTGGTATCAGACAAATTTAACTCAGGTAAATGCAAGCAACCGATCCTCAAAATTCTAATTATTCTTATTAAGGAGAAAAAAAGCTATACTTTACATATTAAAAATCTGGATGATGCAGCAGGTCAATGCTTCAAAGCACTCGCACCTGAAAGGCTTACAAAAATCCACATGGAGGTTTAGGAGTAGCCTATTCAAAGTTTTGACACAAATCCAATACATATATTTGTGCTACTTTAAACATGCAATTTATTATCAAACGTAGCTTTCATTTAAACAATAATGTACAGAAAGGATTAAAAAATATATGTAAAAGACTTCTTGCAGGGTTGCGGGGGGCTGGCATCCATCCCTAGCAAACGCCGAGTGAAGGGCATGCTACACGCCGGACAGGATGACAGTGGCAAAGCAGAACTTATCTGTACGGAAGCAAATAACAGTGCTATGTTCATAGCATACAATGTCTCGACACAATACCTTAGCTTTTTTTTTTTTTTATGAAGCACACCTGTTTTATCACTTTATACTTTTTACTCTTCTATCCATGTTATTGATATATATTTTTTGGATTCATTCCCTAATAAACTGAATCATGCCATGCCTCCTTCATCTTTTCTGCCCACAAGCTTCTGATGGGAGCCAACATTCCTCACGGAGAAAGAAACTTCTCCTGGAAGATGTTGTCAGGACGACTGTATTTCTATTGGTGGCTGTGGAGGTACCATGGCAACCATGGTAGACCTCAGTCCTCCTAGGTTCATTAAGTGTTGGGGTCGGTGGTATCAAGTAGCTGGTGAAGAGCTCCAGGTAACAAACATTTTAACTACAAAGTGTTTGGAAAAGTTTAAACCTGAAGCGTCGCACACTTTTCTGAGGTTTAGCTCATCTGCACTGACTCATTCAGGGTCTCTTTGTCCAAGAAATCAATACAACCATTCAACCATTCTCTAAATTTGTCCTTTTACCTCAGGTGCCAGGGTCTCTTAAAAAAGGAATGTGGAGGATTAAACCACAAAATGGAGAAATCCTGATCCCTCAATTTAATTCGATCATTCTTTCTAAAGCACCTGATTGAATAAAGAACACATGCAAGCAAGCATTGAGGGACAGGGGTCTGTTTGGGATTACGTTAACACAAATAAGCCTAAAAGGCTTTGACGTTTTATCTCTCCGGACAAAAGTCACATGTTGGAGATGATGCTGCTGACGTTTTTTTTTTCTGTTCATTTCCAAATCAAGTGTCCTATTTTAAATTTGTGGCTTTTTATTATGTGGGTGGGCTAAACAAAATGTGTGTCTATGTATGTGTGTGTCAGGGGGATTTATAAAAGGTCTGAAGGGTCGAATCAGATCTCAGTTGGAGAGTTTTAGCATTAGAGGAGCTGTTTCCACTCAGAGAGAAGAAATGTAAGTACCTGCAATTACTGTTTGTCCAAGAGAATTTTGTTAATTATTCTCAAAGTTTATGCTGTGTATTTGTATTTTTTATGACAAAATGTATCATACTGAAAGTAATTCTGAAGTTGCAATAGTCAGTTACACCATGTAAAAGTAATAGCATAATAATAGAAATTTGGTGATTTCTTTTTCTTTTTTTTTTTAGCTTCGTTTTATTTTTCTCAAATCTGAAAACTGATATTGTACCAATGTTTTTTTTTCTACTGTTTTCACCTTTAACATGGTAGAAACCTACAATTAAGTCTCCAGAGAATTTAAATTTAAGCTGCAGGAGATTATTAGGAGTTCATTCTTTCCTCCTTTACAAAATCCCATCCATGGAAAGGTTTGTCATACAAGTTTCATTTCAGGTTTTATAACTCAAAATTAGAAAATAGATTTCTAAATCTAAAACTATTGATAATTGCAAACAGAAATTTTCCCTAATATCCAAGGTTGTGCAGAGATGTGAAATTAATAATTGCTATTGATTTATGCAAAATTCTGTGATTTATAGTTTCATAAATGACTTAGTTTCATAACTTCTGAAATTTGTTTTAGCAAAGAGTTCATTGTTTTGCTCATCTATGTTTTTTTAGAAAATGAAACAGTAAAAATTAAGGGCAAATAAATTTGACTTGTGACAATAAAAGTTTATAGGAGGAACCTGACTCTGGATTTTATTACCGCATAGTTATTCGCCAACTCTTCTCTGTTATTCCCAGTGGAAGAGTACAGCACTTCAGATACATTTTTCTCCATTTTCATGTTATATTTTGTGTATGTTTTCTGATTTAGAAGATGCAGATCTCGCCAGTGCAGTTGGTTGCTGTGATGGTTCTTGTCATCTTTACGACCGGCCATTGTCAACAGAATGACAAGTGAGACAAATATCTTTGATTTTCTGCTTTTGTGCAGATAGTTATTTTGTCTCGAGACAAGCTAAACATACATAAGTTATTTAAGATATTTATACTCATTTCATGAGTCCAAAATCTGTTCTTCAATTTATAGATAAGTGGTTGATTCATGTTCTGATCCATTAACATTTTTACAAGTACCAATGACAAAGTTCATACATAATTGGGTAAAAAGGTCCAATTTAACATCAAAGAACTAAGACTACAATTCTGAATTTTTATGGCATTAAGCCCTCAGATGTCAGCAGCATTTCTTGATTTGTTTTTCTTTTTCAGAATCAACAGTAAATTTTTGTTATGTCTTAAAATAATTTCCACCTATTCCAAAAGTGACATTTGATGCAGGTGGACATACTTCACTTGATTTTGCTTTTATGTAAACAATTAAAATAAACATGGATTTTTAATCCTAGTCTTTCAATTCATTTTTTTAGATTATACCTTGATATGTTTTTGCTTGGGTACCAACAGTTTTTATGTTAATGTAAAAATACGGTTTTGGCACTCACGTAACGTGAATGGGGAGTTTTTAGATTAAACCTGGTTTGGATGGAACTGTGTATTCCTCAAAGGTTTTCTGAGTTGTGAGGCAGTGCACTGACTTGTGTTTGGTCTCCCTGCAGTCGTCGAGCAGTGACTGAACACCAGCTAATGCACGATCGTGGTCGAAACATCCAGAGTCTGAAAAGGCTCATCTGGCTTTCCAGCGCTATGGAGGGTCTTCACACAGCACAGACCCGCTCAGCTGCTGCTGCTACTGCTTTCACCCCTTCAAAGCTCCTGAGTTCCCCTCTGAATCCAGTTCTGATCCCAGCTAGAGAGAACCCCCGGCCTGCTCAGGTCCAGAACATGCTGAGAGACTTCTTTTATCCCCATATGAATCATCTGTTGGTTGAAGAGCCCTAAGACCATGCAAACGCACATAAAAGATAAAATAAAATGTACAGAAAGATTGAGCGTGTCATTTTTTTTGTATAACAGAAAACCTGCAGCACACCAATAAAATCTTCTGTAAGGCGGCCAAGACTTGCATTCAGTCACAGAAATATATAACTGTATGAAATAGACACATTTAATGATTAACTAATTTTTGTGATGATTCATGTAGGTTTCATAAAAAGATGTTGCTTTTAATGAATTTTAATTTATTTTTGTTTGCATAGTAGTTGACAGGGGCTCTCAGCAAACGTTGGTATTTTCAGAGAGAACTGCAATGCACTTCAATCTAGACAAAATTTGAAGATTTGAGGGGTGTTTTGTGGGATATTTTCCAAATTAGATTGTGGAGCTAGTAATTTTAATAATGGGGATTTATTTTAAACCATGCCCCATACACCCTGACAACTGAAAATGATGTATTATCTACTCCCTCTATCATTTTCCATGTGATTGGTTTTTACATTGTTTCAGGACACTGCCTGAAAATGTTAAGTAAAAGAAAATAAATGCTGCTAGGCTGTTTTTTTGTCTGGTAAAATAGACACTAAAGTTTAATTTAATTGTGCATTTTTTTATTTTGTTCTGCTAATTTAAGCTAAATGCCTCAAGTACATAATATGTACCACAAGTGCCTATGGTTTTATGTGTCAAATGATTGAATAATAGGAGGAATAATTTAAAACTTACCTGAACAGCAGTGTCAGCACACATTTTAATAATTTCAACAGAGCCCTATTTTTGTGGCATTGTCTTGTAGATGTATAAGTCGTTTGATGGAAATAAGCTAGGGATGTGTTTGTACATTTTCAATTTAATTTACTATTCATTGTGCTTTTATACATATTGCACTAATATAATTTGAGTTTAAAATATCATTGTTATTATTATGATTAGTTGCAGTATGAATGTCTTATACATTTAAAAATGTATTATTATTAGTTGCCTGGGAGATCCAGTTCTGGATAAATTTCTTCCTGACTGAAGTAGATGTCGCGAGATTTCCGTGATGGCTAACGATAACTAGCTCACCGAGCCGACTAGGTGCTGGGACACCGGGTCGTGGACATTTCTCAACAGTTGCAGACGCTGCTCTGGATCATAAACAGTAAATCGGAGCGGACACTACAAGGACAAGCTGGCTGTTGGACTTAAGCTGCATAACTGACCCTTGGACAGTCCGTGGATCTCGTCCTTTAATCGCCAGGTCAGTTGGTGTTAGCATTCGTTAGCTGAATTTGTTTTAGCTTGTTAAGCTAGACAGGGCTGCACACCCATCAACACCACTTTCGTAAATAAAAAATGTGCTTACTACACATTTTTTGTTTAAATAAAAATTCAAATTCAAGAATAACTTAAATGGTGGTAGGGAGTATGAATTCGTTGGATTTGGTCTGTTTGAACCAAGCTAACATGCTACTCAAGAAAATGTTTGCTGTCGATGAAAAACTGTCAGCAGTTCGTATTTTGCCGAGAGCTGACAGTTAAATAAGTATATTCTTACTGCATTTAGACGTAAATAAATCGCCTTTGGTTTGTACGATGATAGCAAGCTTTCGGAGTTACTTTGGGTGGAACTCAAAGTGTAATAGTAGAGCAAGCGCAACATGACACGTTGTGTTTTGACTTGTCTGGATGTTCCATTCTGACTTGATTGATTATATCAGTGACGGAGACATGTGACAGTCGAGATTCACAAGGGTCGCTGTGTCCTCCCGTCTCTAAGGACGTTTATGTTTCATAGCAAAGTAGAGGTTGTTTTAATTTAAATAATGTTCCCTCCTCTATGTGCAACGCTGAAGATATTTAAATGAATGCTGGACCGAGGTACTTGAACTTTAGTTGTTTAATCTTTGGTTAGATTCTTAATATAAGAATGCAAGGATTGCTGTTTTAACAGAGTACTTGACATTTCTCTCAAACCATAAATAATAATAGTTGGTGAAACCGCTTGAGATACCCTGACTATTTCATAATTTGTTTCCCTAGTTCTTTAGACTTTCTGCATTTTTTTTTTACTATTTTAAAAACCACTTATAAATAACAGTGAATTGTTTAAAAGATTGTTTGAGCTACTTTAAGAACAGAAATGGCAGTTTTTTTTTTCTATAGTCACCTTTCTAGCAAACTAAGACTGAAGTATAGGCTTGGCATTTATTAACTAATTGTTAATTAGTTATAGATATATTAAGGTAACTTTGCCCTTCATTAACTGAACTGGTGAGGACATTTTTAGTTGCATGCTATGTTTTTTTGTTGTTTTCTTTTAAACTAAAGAAACTGAGCTCACGGTTTACTAGTCTCTTCCTGATCAGCAGGTCACATACTAATTGCTACGAGCATCAAAAGAAAGATAAGCGACATGCTTTTGGTATGTAAATGCATCAACCGACAGCACGTATTTTGATGCATTTTCTGAGTTGAGTAAAAATCCAAAAAAGATTAAAATAATCTTGCAGTTCCTTCATTTTCTGCAAACTCAATTTGAAGACCTGCAGTAGATTTATTTTATTTATGTTATAGTCCTTCTGGAAATATTATCATTTTTAGTAGATTTTTCACAGAAAACCGTTGGTTAATTCTCCCTAGAAATCATCCAGCCACATCGTGGATCTTTAGCCCTCCAGGCAGGACAGTGGCAGAGGCAGAGCCATCAGGGATCACATCAGGGCTCCATGAGCACCACGGGGCAGCAAGGGGGGGGGCTGCGTACTCGCCGAAGCCTTGCCCGTGACAAGGATCATCGGTCGGGCATGGGCATGGAAGCGGCCTGCTGGCTGTCTCCTGGAGTGCTGCGCAGGCTGATCGAGCTTCCTTCTCCCCCTCTATCCCGGCACCAGCTCAAGAGACTGGAGGAGCATAGGTAAAAACTCTGCATCCTGTCATTGAACAATAAATCTAATCTAATCTAACTCCAATAAGTGGCAGTATGTATTTTACAACTACATAAAATATTTACCAATCATGAAAAAGTGTTGTTTTAGAAATGTATTTAATTTCCCTTTGGTATCAATTAAGTATTTTTTTTTTTTTCATTTTAATAAATTATTTTATTAGGTTTGGTTTATTGTAAAAATATAATGTAATAAAAGATTAATTAAATAGATTATTGAATGTTTTACTATGAAACTTAAGAAATAAAATCTACCATAATTTCATACGTTTGCCTATCACGTCAACGTTTCAGTTTGTTTGTGTGTCATGTTTAATACACATTGCTCTGCTGAACAAATTGAACTGAATATTAATCTTGCAAAAGTGCCATTTTTGGTAAATGTTATGTTTATAATACTTGTAATCATTATTTCGCAATAATTAAGTTGCAAGTTTTCATGCAACAGCTCATCAAATGGAATGTATGTGCCAAGTACTTTATTATTGTTTCTCTTGTTTTTGCATGTTGCACTAAATTAAATGTTTTAGGGCACATAATGATGTTCAGGCTGTACTTAAAACATAATTATATAGAAAACGTTTGAGAGTAGTTCAACAATGAGACCTAAGACATTTCAGTACATGTGTATTGTTCTCAATTACTTTACCTGGTGTTTGCTTTTGTGCTGTAGTGTTTACTCATCCAGTGCGATAATGAGGAGTGATGAGTCTCTTTTGTGTAAAAGTTCTGCTTCTTTATACTTACTGTTTGTTTAAAGTAGAACAAGTATGTCAGGTCTGACGTCTGTTTTAAATGATTAATGCAAACCCTTTTCACGACTGTTCCTGCACACAAATTTATAGCTTACAAGATGAATTGGAGTTTTTATGAATTACAAAAAGTAAAAATAATATTTCCCTTAAACACTACAGTACAAAAAGATGATGCTGATAAATATGCATTATTGACTAAGTGTAAGGGGTGTAAACATTAATGTACGTAACTGCAGGATGAGTTATGTTTTGAGGAAAAAAATGGGCCCAATAATGACAAGAATCAACAATCTACAAATGTTAAAACCCAGCTTAGCCGTTGCTACGGTGATTTGATCCTTCTTTCAACTCCATCATTTTTGATTCTAGTTTTGGGAGAAATCTCCACCTGCTTTGTTTTCCGTCCCTGCAGGTACAGCAGTGCTGGACACTCGCTGCTGGAGCCTCTGATGCAGCGCTATTGGGAGTGGTTGGTTGGACAGGTCCCTTCCTGGATTGCCCCCAACCTCATCACCATCATCGGCCTGGCCACCAATGTCTTCACCACCCTTGTTCTTGTCTACTACTGCCCAACTGCCACTGAGCAGGTGGGACAGGACAAATACTTCTAGTCCTTGAACATATTCTTACTACCTAAATGATTCTGGACACTGCTAATAGGAAACTGTTGAAGAGGAAGAGATTAAAATAGTTTAAAATAAATTATTTAACGATATAATCAGCTTATTAAAGTGGTGAGAAAATGTGAATGTGGTTTGACGACGTTATCAATAACAAAGCTGAAAAGTTAATTCTTAATTTAATTAAACGTTTTTTTCTGCAAAGATTGCAGATAATATATTTTTAAGACTAAATGGGCCATCTTGACTGGAAGCAGTGTGTTGGTTTATATTATTTAATGGAGTCTACAGTGCCTTGTAGACTCCATTGGGAAAAATATTCTGTACTGATACGTTTGGTTATTCTAATAGCTTCTGTTTATTATCCTTGGAATAAAATATTCCTTGGGGGGGGGGCTTCCTGTAATACAACTCTTAATGATAACTACATTTTTCTGTGTTTGTGTTTCTGCAGGCTCCTCTCTGGGCATACCTAATGTGTGCAGTGGGTCTCTTTATCTACCAGTCATTGGACGCCATTGATGGGAAACAGGCCAGACGCACCAATAGCAGCTCTCCATTGGGCGAGTTGTTTGACCACGGCTGTGATTCCCTCTCTACAGGTGAGTTTTGTTGATGTCTGGCTCTCATCATGTGGAGTTTTGTTTTTGTACTTCTGTCAGCTAACACCTCGGTCTGATGTTGCTGCAGTTTTCTCTGTGGTCATTCATTTATAACACTCTACAATGTATTGGCGTGTGCTTGCAAACGCTCAAATCTCTGTCTTGATTAGAACAGCATGTCTCACAGTGCTGACCTCCCATTACACACACCTCTTTTTGTCTGTGTCACCACTTCTTCTGGAGCCCTGGAGCATAACAGCCTGACCCCCTGCCCCCCCATCTCTTTATTCTGCCTCTGTGCTGCAGAAATACAATAGCAAGGCACAGTTGGTTGTACCTAAAGAAAAGAAAAAAAAACCTCTGAATGAGCAGAGCCTTTGTCTTGGAAAACCTGTAACCATGTAAACAGTGTCTGTACCTGTGTTTCATCCTTGCAGTGTTTGTTGTACTGGGAACCAGTATAGCAGTGCAGCTGGGCACCAACCCAGACTGGATGTTCTTCTGCTGCTTCGCTGGGATGTTTATGTTCTACTGTGCCCACTGGCAAACATATGTGTCGGGAACGCTACGCTTTGGCATGTGAGTCAAGAAACAATGAACACAAATCTGTTTTGTCTCAGTCTGATTATTTGTCAGTACTGCTGATTTCAGACCAGCCTTTAGTGACGCACAAGCTTGTTTTTTTTTAGCTTTTAAAAAGTCTTGTATATTTCAAGTGCTTTAAAATTAACAAAACAGAACAAACAAATCCCCTTTATTCACACATTATTGTCAGAAATTATATTATTTAAAAATGGTTTCTTTTTGTCACAAATATAAAATTAAGTGCATTGTGCCTTTTTATGTTTTATAAAAGATGGTAATATATATATAGAGAGAGATTAGCTTGAGTAAGTATTATTGTAGACTGACTTTCTAGTTGGATGAAATAGTATGATGGGTCAGTCCTGAGTTGGTTGCCAAGGCAATGTAAGTTTTGCTGTCTATGGGAAATTTTAACATTACTCTATACAATTGGCTGAAGCTAAAGATGTGCTAAACTCAATGGAAAAAGTGCCACTTGTGCTTCTTCTAAAGGCTGAAGCTATAAATTAAATTTTTTCGTAAATGAAAATTGATTCCAAAATAAACAAACCCTTTTTTCTGGAACTTTATTTTGGGTTCTGCTCATTTATAGCTTTTCTTGAGAACGTAGAGGCTGATTATGTGATTGAAAATTTGCCAAAAGCTAATCCACATAATTTCACTGCAAGAACACAAAATCTTACCAAGTATTTTCGCTTTAGTTTGAGCTTAAAACAAGCTCCTATATCTTGATGTAAAATTACTTGTATGTTAGTTTTGTCTTATTAAAGGTGAAGATATTATACACTAGAAACTAGACCAAAATTACTTTTAGATTTTGTGTTTGTGTAGTGTTTAGTATGTCATACTTGGTCTTAAAAGACTATTACTAAAAAGAGACCTTTTGTTGAATAAAAACATGGTTGGAAGAACCCAGGAACAGGTTCTTTGCATTTGTAATCTTGGGCTTACTCCAAGGCTCTGAAGAAGTTATCTAAAAGTGGATCCAGCAGTAATGCTTTGATATTAGTCCTTTCATCAGCCTGTAGCAGTAATGTGTGCAGTCGAGGAGGAGTAAATGTAATGTGTCCTGTGTGTAGATTTGACATAACAGAGCTGCAGCTCTGTCTAGCAGGATTACAGATGTTCACAGCCACTGTTGGTCCCTCCCTGTGGAACGTGATGGTAAACTTCCTGGCTGCTGCCTGCATGGCTTACTGCTGCACTGCCTCCACAATGGCTGCTGTCCTGCATGGAGTCACATTGAGAACAATGATTCATAATCTGTTTCAATTATTTTCTACCTGTACAAAAACTTAAAGTTCAACATGTAGACCCAAACCACTGGCTCCATGTCTGGTAATGTCTTGTGGAAGAAGGCTGCAGGAATTTGATGTGCTGGTAGACTTTTACTAAACTTCACTGTAAATCCTCTGCTTTTTCCTCCCACTCAGCATTGATGTGACTGAGGTGCAAATCTTCATTATAATCATGTATTTGCTGGCCGCCGTGGGAGGATCTGCTTTTTGGCAGTCACTGGTAATTTTGAATGGTTCTAATTCCAATAAATTGACATATTGCATATGATTCTATAATTCTATTGTGGTAATTTTGATAATTTCATCAACATGTAATGCTGCTCTAACATTGTTGTGTTGACTGTTTTATACTAGTAAAAAAAAACAAAAAACAATTCTGATAGCGCTTTTATTATTCTCTAACATTACTCATGACGTCTTCAGTGTGGATGCTATTCTGAACGTGCTTATGACGTACAGAACAACTTTAAGAACCGGACCAGCGTATGTTTTATCTCTTTGTTTGACCAACTGTAAGTTTCTAAGTTTGCTGTGTGAATCTTTTGATTCCCAGATTCCCGTCCTAAATATCCAGATGAAAATGATTCCGGCCATATGCACTTTATTAGGAGCCATCTTCTCTTGCACAAATTACTTCAGAGTTATATTTACTGGAGGTGTTGGTAAAAATGGATCCACAATAGCTGTAAGTATCAAAACATTTTGGTTCAAAAGTGTCATTGATGTTGCTGTTTGTGGAGCTGGGGGATTAGTTAGTGAATTGTTATAAAGAGTTTACCTCATAAAGTTTTTTCCTGGGTGACTCTTTGTAATCAGATCTCACCTGCTCCCTATGCAAATGCATACAGTCCACATCTCTGTATCAGCTGTGCTGTAAGCCCCATGAACAGACCAATAGTCTGCTGACAGTATATCTCTGTAAAACCGCTGTTCATATTTTGTAATCTGAATGTTATGATTTATAATTGTTGGACTGCTTTCAGATAAATGACACTCACCAAAAAGGCTCCATAGTAAAGCCAAACTTAAGGAAAAAATAGAGCTGAATAAAAGCTACACAGATGGTACAAAGACTGAAGGGTAATTTTAAAATACCCTTGTGACTGGCAAAACAATAAAACAAAACTCCATTATCTCTTGACTCACTAATTTACTGAGCTGACATAGTAGGGCTGAATAATAAATCAGTACAAAATTGTATATCGCAATAGATACGTGATCAATAATTTCACTAAAATTCATCCATATCGTCCTGCCATATGACAGTGAAACGGCATATGTGGCTTAAACATACAAATTTTTAAATATATTTTGAAAGTAATTTGAAGCCAATAAATAGATGCTAGTATTCCCAAATGTCTTCTTTTCCCTTGTGCAGGCTAATCAAGAAGCAGCTTTTTCTATCGTGAGGAAGAAAATGTATGACTAATTCCAAAAAGAAACAAAGAGCAAGGAGCCAAGATTGTAAAAGAATGGATTACAGTTTCAAAGTGACTGCTTTATTTATGATAAATGACTCAACTGGAAAAGGAAGGATTTTACCAGTGTTTACTTAACTATCAATCATAAGGGAGTGTCAACTCTCACACCCAGATTTCTACTACTGGTTTTTTTGTTTTCCATCGGTGCCAGTTGGCCCAAACAGCAGGACTTTTATCTTGTTCTTATTAAAATTCAGAAGATTTAGTTCCACCCATCTCCTGACTTAAGCCAGGTACTTAAGAAGACAATGAGCAGAGCAGGGAGCAAAACAATTCACAGGGAAATAAACTTCGCAGTTGTCTGTATAAAAATGACAGGTGATGCTTTATTTCAGAAAATAATCTGTTTCTAGCTCTGTTCATTTGTGATTGAGTATTCAGGGCACATGCTGGCACCAGCTACATGTCCCTTGTAGCTGGTACCAACTACAGGGCCAATTTTTTATCTTTGTAAAATGAAAGACTATGCTGACACTGATTTTGTTGTCCTTTGTCCCCAGGGAACCAGCGTCCTCTCTCCTGTCCTACATATTGGTTCAGTTATAATTTTGGCGATGATGATATACAAAAAGTCTGCTGTCCAGCTCTTTGAGAAACATCCATGTCTTTATATCCTGGCATTTGGCTTCGTATCGGCCAAAATCACAAATAAATTAGTTGTAAGTCTTTTCTTCAGTAGAAATGGAAATCTATGTCACATTTGGCATTTTTGTATGCCATTAAACATCTGACATTTTTAGTACACCAGACATATTTATTCAAAGCAATAATTATAATTTTCAAGACTAAACGGGATAAATGCAGGAATCATAATTAATGCACCACTGTAGTCATATTGTGAATTGTTCAATCTGACCTTTATCTGAGTTTTTAACTTTTAAAACCTGTAGAGGAAGGCTCAACCAGCATACAAAAATCTCTTTTTTGATTTGATAAATGACATTTTGATTTAATCATGATCCTGGACTTCCACTTCATGGTGTTTAACTCATTTTTGTGACATATTAGACTCATGTAAAAGATGAAAAACTCTTTGAGTTTACACTTTTAAAAATAAAATTATCTAAGTTTGTAATTTCTATACACCAGAGTGGATTTTGGTCAAATGATCTGCCGATTAAACTTTGTTAGCAGCATAATCTTTGAGTATCATTTATTTGTACCTAAGCTCAAATTTTTAGTTGTTAGAAAGAAAATGTACAAAGTGCTAAATATAAATCATTAAGTCAAATTATTTACATTCAGTTATCATATCCAATGGGGATAAACAAAGCTGTTCTCACTCATGAGACTTCCTGTGGCCAGTGCTGATGTTCCTTCCTAAAAATTTTGTTGTGTTTTTAGAGATTGCACAATCTTCTATTTGATTTTTGATGTGATCTACATATTTGTCTCTTCACAGGTAGCACATATGACAAAAAGTGAGATGCATCTCCATGATTTAGCCTTCTTGGGGCCAGGATTACTGTTTCTCGATCAGTATTTCAATAGTTTTATTGATGAGTACCTGGTACTCTGGATTGCACTGGTAAGTACATGCTTGATGCTGACTGGTGTATTTCAACAAGTTAAAACAGTGGTTCCCAAAGTGTGGGGCGCGTCCCCTACTGGGGGTGCAGTGCCATTGCAGGGGGTGTACGATGAATGGGAAAAAAAAAAAAAAAAACTCAGTGAGCTGTTCATGTTTTAACCCCATTTTGTACAGAGGCTTTTTTTTTTAAATGTATTGATGATAGCAAAGTTGAATATTGTTACAAATAATAATAAAAAACCGAAATGTGTTTGAAATAACACTGACAGCAAAGAAAACTCTAAAACAGTATAGAACTACAAAAAGAAATAGTTGCACAAAAATGTTTCACTGTAAAGATGGTGTGTAGTTTGTTGCAACCTGAAGTGTGAAATAAACTTAAGTGGAATTTGAAAACAAAATATATGTATAGGTTATGTCTGGTTGAACGGTGTGTGTGCCCAGTTGATTTTTTTTTTTTTTTTTTTTGGGGGGGGGGCTTTTTATGAAATTCAAGAGCGGGGGGG
>NW_015112790.1:221201-242858 GCF_001443285.1 Poecilia latipinna | reverse complement strand
TCTTTGATGGTTTTGTTAAAGAGAATTACGGCTACTACTCATCGGACAGTAAAAGGGGAACTGCGGGTGTTCAGAAGAAAATCTTTGGGAACCACTGAGTTAAAACATGTTTTGTAAGGTTGCTTAAATTGTGATGTTTGTAGATTCCTTATCAGTTACAATTCCTCAATGAGTCCTGATTGCGTTTGAAATCCTTTTCAACCAGCAGCGGTGTACTTGTTTTGTTTTTGTTGTTTTTTTTCCAAACTTCTAAGCTTTCTTTTCCCCCACATATGCATCTTAGGTCAACTTTATATGATTTGCAGAAAACTTTGCAAACAGTTTAATAATATTTTAATTTCTGAAGTGGTTGAAGTTTCGTCTTGAGTTTTCTGATTATATTGTGCCTTACCTGTGTCTGTAACTTTGCTTTTTCAGTCTTAAAATGGTAACCTTTCTCTTGTCTTTTGCAGATCATTTCCCTGTTTGATCTGGTGCGCTACTGTGTCAGTGTTTGCAACCAGATTGCCTGCCATCTTCACATTTTTGTTTTCAAAATCAAGCCTTCGCTTAGTCCCCAGTCCAGCTAATCACTGAGGGGACGCCAGCCGTTACTGACTCTGTCCCTTCCACTTAGTCGCACTCATCTTCTCTTCCCTCAGTTTTACTCCTAAAGAGGCAGGAGTCGATGTGGTGTAAAGTATGTGCTTCTGCCAACTGAATGTGAGGACAAATATTATACAATAGGATACTGGAATATTACTGTCATTTTTTCTTTTCTATGTTTTTTTTTTTCCACCAATACAGAATTGAATTTCTGACAATTCATGGTTACAATGAGCAAATGTTTCAGAGGAGTACAGGTGCTACTCGGTGCGTCCACGGAGAGAAACTTACATGTGTTTTAACTGTATAAGTGCAAGAAAATGTACAAGGAACGAATCAAGGTTTTTGCTTTTCATGATAAGGATTTTTGTAATATTTGCCTAACTTTAACTTTTGCTATTGTAAATAGGAAACTGTTATAGTGTGCTTCTCTTAAGTTAAAAGTCCTGCTACAACACATATAAATATATAAATACACACACACACATATATATATATACACATATATATATATATATATATATATATATATAAATTTCATGTATTGGATTTTTAAAACAACTTCATCTTCTGCACATGAATCAAAGCTGTGCTGCTATTTTGTATCAGCAAAATATGTTTTTGGAGGAAACGGCAGCAACTTTATTATGTAACGTATCAGAATGTCCTTTTTTCTTTCTTTTTTTTTGTACTTCAAAAATATTCACTGCCAGTCCATTCTCGCTTTAATCTGTTATTTCGTTTTACTTTCTGCATTACTGGGTTAGTCAATGAAAAGGTTTTCTTTTTGTTTTTTGGTTACAAAAAGAAACATTTTTACAAGTGGGAAAGAAGAACTATTGAGTTGGAGGACTCTGTAATGGCATTTATAGTTTTGCAGGTGTATGTGAGAGGCCTGAGAGACTAATAGTGGCCTTTGATCGCAACAGTAAATTCATGGTAGTAATTTCACACAATAGGATACTGTGTGATGCTGTTTTCATTTTAGTTTTGATAACTAAAATGAAAACTTGTGTTTCAGTCCTGTTACGGTTCACCGGCTGTCGCATCCACCCCGCCCAAAAAGAAATCCCATGAAAAGACCAAATCATACCTGCACATCTCACTTTTATCGCCTATTCTTACTAAGATGTTTGCACCAACTTGGTATGTAACGGTGTGTGGTACATTATTTTGATTAAAATTTTTCTAATTTTCTAAGCTGCTTGTTCTTCTATTTTACCCCCCAATTTTGTTTCCCTTACTATTTTTGCTTAGATTCAGATGTAAGTTGGGATTAAAATAACCAAGGCTGTTAATTCATAGCAACATCAGAACAAAACGATGCAAACTTAATGACACCAAATTGTGACTTTTATTTGAAAATCCTTCTCAGATCATCTGATGGGTTTTTGCTTTTTTTTTTTCTTTCTTTCTTTTTTTTCTTAATTTCTTTTCATGGGATTGTGGATAAGAAATCCCCAGACTCTCACCAGACTGATGAATGAACACAGTGCAGCTGCCTGACTGAATCCTCCCTATGAGCTGTGTCTAATATTGATCTCACTGTTTTCCCCCAAACACATATCTGCTCTAACAGAACAGGTGCACACGTGAATGAATGCGCAGGAGATGAGGTGTAAAAACTAGCTCATGGGTTTTTTTCCCCTTTTTTTTTTTTTTTTTTTGGTGATGATCAAGTTTATTAAAACCCCGTCTATTCTGTGTGTGGCTGCTGCTGATCGCTCACCTCAGACTGACGCCGTGTTTAAGATTGCTGCTGCTGGAGAGGGTTTCCATTGATGGTCTGGATTCATGCAGACCCGGTTATAATTTCCTGCTTATGCATTTTGTGCCTGTTAATGTTTGTTTCTTTTTCGGAGTCTGTTTCTAGGACTCTACAGTTTTCTTTACCATCAGTAATGCCAAGTGTTGAGTCTCAAAAAATGTGCAGTATCTCAGTTAACATTAACCGATTTCAGGACAGTCGTGGTGTTTAATCATTCAGATATCTGAATATATCTTTACATAGGTGTTGAAAGACCAGCTCACCCAGCTCAGTTTTTTTTTTCCTTTTATTACATTTACTTGAAAAATGATTATCTGAAAATAAAAACTTTAATTCGGAAGAATGTTTAATGGGTTTTGGCACTATACATAAAAAAAAAATCTTGCTTCTACCAGTCTTTTGTTTTGCACAAGCATGTCATATATGCCAAATCTCAGATTTTTGACACATTTTAAAACAATCCAGTTTGAAATTAAAATGTTGGGATTTAATTGGAATTTTGTAGAAAAATATTTTTGAGTAACTGTTTTTAATAAAAGACTGAATAGAAAAAATGTTAGATTTCTTTCCAACACCTGAAGAATAATGCAAAAAAATTGAATTGGTAGAAAAATTACTTTGACAAAATCCAATATTTTAGGATTATGGTTCCCAACCTCCCCACCCCACCCCATTGTAAATCAGGTAAAAAGAAAGAGAGAGGTTTTATATGTCAAAAACGCTTACTGAACATTTACCAATTACAATTCCCAAAGCTTTCTTTGTCTTCAAATTGAACAAAGTTGCATTTCAAAGTTTTCTGAATGGGATGCCTAAAAGACTTGAGCTTTGTAATAAAATTAAAACAATCTAGAGGGATTTGGGTGATCTAGGTCGTCAAAAGAACATGGCGAAGGGCTCCACTTTGCAGATTTGGTATGAAATACAAGGTACATTTAAGAAAAATCATAGAATGTCATTTTCCTATCTTTATTTCTGGTTCTCTCAGTGTTCTAGGACAAAATAAGGAATGATCTGGTTCCTCAGTATGCATGTTGTAGTATTCCACTGTACAGTTTATATCTGGAGAGGCTTTGTATGACTTCTACCTGAAAACTCAGCTGAACAACTTTTCATAATGACTCTGTGAGGTACACCACCATCGCTGCAGCTTGTGTGCTTATAGTTCCTGGCATCAGGTCCACTCTCATCTGTGAAGTTAAAAAAAAATGCCTTAATGAACTCATTCGTTTTCTATTACTTTGTACAAATTGAAGCCTTTCTCGATGAGCGCGTTGTCACTGTGTGCGCGTGCTCTCGGAGGCTTGAGGAAAAGTTTGTCTTCTGTTGGCCAGAATGCCAAGCTCAGGTATTTCACCAGTGTGCGCCACAGTGTGTTGGATCACCTGACAATCTCTGCTTCATCTAACAATGCAAATAAATTTCATATTCCCACCTAAAAACATGGTTCTGATTGTGTCTTACTGGAAATATATGCTTTGCTGGGTATTTTTTTTTTTTTTTTTTTTGCCATCGACTTGTTGCATGAAGAAAGTTTTCCTCTTGGGCATACAAATAGTCTTATTTATAAAAGAAAGATGAAACTTGAATGACAGTTCTTTTTGTAGAGTTTTAAAAGTTTCTTTTTGACTGACCAGAGGTGGTGATTGTGGTTCAATCAAAGTCCCATTCTGCTTCAACTATTTAATGATTTTTGGCAACACAAAGATTCATTTCTTTTTCATTTTGAAAAAAATGAAAGCAGTGGGTTTCTTTTTCTTTCAAAATTAGAGGAAAGTAGTAGGGAAGAAAAGCCAAAGTGTGATTATATGTAAATGTCTAATTAAACTGGAGAGCTTGCTGTTGCACCTTGCTGTTTTACAGGGAAAATTGTGCATAATTGGGAGATATCTGTTGAAACAAACTTTACTTAGGTGGGTTATTTAATATTAGTTCACCTGTCACTAAAGTGAGTTTGAAAACTAAGAGAAAGTAAATACTTAGAAGGGACACTATAAACATGTATTTGCAGTGTTTGTTAACTGTTAACAAACACTGTTAAATTAATGCCAAATTCTTAAATTGCCTTTGGTTCATAAATTTTTTCAAGGCTATGGTTATCTCTGCTGCTTGAGTACATAGTGCAATTTTTTTTTCTTCGCTTAACATTCCTTTAAAATGCTAGTGCTCTGTGAACAGTCATTTTTATTGGGAATGTCATTTTATGGTTTACACAACTTATTTTTTGAGTCCCTGCCTCCTTCACAACTCCTGAAGTCAGTAATCATTCCCACAATAGCAACGTTTCACAATTGTCTAAATGAATAAAACTACATGCTAGAATTTAAAATACATGTCAATCAGTGTGCAACAAATTTGTAAAACAAAATTTTCTTATTGAAAATGACTAAAACTAATTCCCCAGTGGTACTAAAATTTGAGATGGGCTCTAATTTACATTTTTCTGAGCTAATTAATTAATTAGGAACCTATTTGTTACTGAACTTTTAAGCTCAGCACTGCCTGCCAGGCAACACACAGGACAAAACAAAATTCCACTTGAATATTTATGTGCGCATGCGTAGCTCACCAAGGAGGAAGCAGGCGGCCGACGCTGCGTGAGGTATTTTCAAAGCTTAAACAGATGCTTTACATTTGAAGGACTATAATTAATAGATAAAGAAAATCTGAACCCCTATTTTGTTTTCAGGATAGTCTTTTCCATTTTGCTGTTGCAACGCAGGAAGGTTATGTTCGCTGGAAGACTGAAGTAACGTGAGTTTCATTATTTCTACAGAGGCGGTACCGAATACAGGAACTTTTCTCTACAATTATGTGACATTTAAGAACGTTGACTTACAAGAAAATGCATAATATGTAGTTAACTTAAAATATTAACATATGATACACTACACAGTAAATTTTGTTACATAGTGGGCAATCGTTTGTTAGAATTAAATGAAAACAGCAAAACTAATCTTATTTCGCCCAAGGAAGTATTTTAATAGTTTAAAAACATCCGCATTTTTGTTAGTTAAAGTGATAAGTTGGTTTAATGTGCTTTCTCTCGATTTTCTTCAGAGTATATCTATGTTTTGTAAAGTTATAAAGCCGCCTTTATTTGCAATGTTTAAGTATATGCGTTTATAGCCTCGTTTTGTGATACTTTAATAAAAAAAATGTTTATTTTCGTGAGAACGGGGAAGTGAAACCTGACACTTAAATGCATGTTGTCCTTCGAGTTTAACTCATTTCTATTGCAGTCTAAAACAAAATTAAAAAAAAAAATTACCTTGTGACTGAAAGTCAGGTGATTTGTTTTTTGTAGGTTCAAAATGGCACTTTGATGTAGCAAGATGTTAAGTTTTGCTTTCACTCTAGATTTTTAGTTGATCAGATAAGCTGAAAAGCTATTGTCCAATGTGACTCATTGTATTCATCTTCAAGCCCCTATTTTAACCCCAAACAAGTTATAATTTAAAAGAAACGAAAGTAGGAGCCAGTACCTTTAAATTCTTGAGAAAAACAGGAAATTAACATTTCCACTATCTGATAAGACATCTTTCACATTACCTGAGAGAGATGTCTCTCAGGTAATGTGAGACACATTACCTGCGATATACATATATATGTATGTAAAATATACACTTTTCAAAAAATAAAGGGAACACTCAAATAACACATCCTAGATCTGAATGAATGAAATATTCTCATTGAATACTTTGTTCTGTACAAAGTTGAATGTGCTGACAACAAAATCACACAAAAATCATCAATGGAAATCAAATTTATTAACCAATGGAGGCCTGGATTTGGAGCCACACACAAAATTAAAGTGAAATGTTCCCTTTATTTTTTTTGAGCAGTATATATTTTATATATAAAAAAATGTATAATATTTTTTTATATTTATATAAAAAAAATAAATATATTTTATTTATATTGCAAAATAAATTGCAATATAAATAAAATAAAAATTGTAGAGTCTACCAGGTTACACAGTAAAAACGATTAAGAACAAGCCATTGGAAAAGAATAAACACCAGATAACGGTGGATCAAGTTTAATATAGATGGTAAGAATTACACCCCAGTAACAATATCAAACTGCAAAATTTTCCTTTTTTTTTTTCCACTTGACTAAAATTCAGTCACTAAACTGTCCTTTCTGGGTTCCTCGTTCTGTCTACTGTACATTCAGAATCAGAATGTGTGCATAAAGAAGGAATTTGACTTTCTCACTCACACAACATACAGTGAATAAATATAAACATATACATTTTAGAGAAAATAACATGAGGAACAAACTGAACAATGCGTACATTGATGTATGTACTGCCATTGTTTTATAAGAAGAAGCAAAAAAGAAAAGCGGGTTGTGTTTGTGCAAATGTGCTCGTTTTGTTTCACAGCAGAGTTGTGAAACTGATCATTTAGTTTTTTAGAGCCTGGGGGAAGAAACTGTTTCTGTGGCAGCTGGTTTTTTATAAACAAGTTCCCAAGAATGAAGGAAGTCAAGATTTGAACTGTTTTAAAAGTAGACTAAGACTCTCCCTCTTTGCTGTTTTTTTGTTTTTGTTTTTGTTTGTTTTTTTGTTTGCTGTTTTTTCATAATAGGATTTACTAATCGAAACTGTGTTTTAACGAATCTAAAATAGACGTGTCTAGAGCTATATTTTATTATAGATCTTACATTCTGTACAACATGGTGCCTATCACTTCTTATTGACTGGAAATGGTGATAAATATTTGTGCTGCCCCCTCAGACAGTGACGCCCTGGGCAGTGAGCTGTATCATCCATATTAAAAAAACAACCCTAATGATGGTATTAATGATCGTGTTTCTCGCAGCGCAGTGTGAAGAAGCTGTAAGGACACCATGTGGTGGTTCCAGCAGGGTCTCTGCCTCCTGCCCGCTGCTCTGGTCGTTTGGACGGTGGCGTCCTTCGTCTTCGCCTACATCACAGCGGTGGTGCTGAGACATGTGGATCCTGTGGTGCCTTACATCAGGTCAGAACTGGGAGAATGTCTTGGGTCTTCATACCCGATATGTTGAGTCATATAACAGAAAACAAAAAAGTCAAAGTGATTTAAAATAATATGTATTTTTTTTTTCTTCTTTCTTGCAGTGACACAGGAACATTGGCACCGGAGAGGTGTGTGTTCGGGATCATGATGGATGTTTCAGCTTTCTTAGGTAAAACTATGTGGATCTGCACTCTCATTCTTTATTGTAAGAGGGACCTACACAACAGTAGACATTTTTCTTTTAAACATTCCTCCCACTCTGTGTGAATGCCGTTTGCAGGCATTGCCACGGTGTATGTGCGTTACAAGCAGGTGGAGGCTCTTCACGATGACGAGGTCAAACTCCAAAGACTGAACTGCTTTGGGCTAGTCCTCGGCTGGATGAGCTCCTTTGGGATGTGTGTGGTGGCCAACTTCCAGGTGAGAGTTGCTGTCCTGGGTTCAGTTTGAGCTCTTTGAATATCTGAAATATGGAATGGGTCAGTTAAAGATTTATGCACGCCTCTCTGAGCAGAAGACCACCATTTTCTCCATGCACCTGGTGGGGGCGGTGTTGACATTTGGTGTCGGAGCGCTCTACATCCTGGTTCAGACGCTGCTGTCGCATTACATGCAGCCTCAAATCCACAGCAAGACCACGTTTGTGGTTCGCCTCACCATCCTGGTCTGGACCCTGGGCAGCATCATCAGCAGTATCCTTAATTTCCCTCTGACAGTTCTGAAGCACATATGTAGCAATCACATGAAAGAAGAAATATGATACTAATTTTTCACTAGATGACAGAAATTCCCTTGGCCTTAATGAAATATCTGTGGCATGGTTTAGTTGGAATCCATTAAGATTCCAGAACAAGAACCTGTTGTGTAGCTTCTCTTTGAAGTTGATTCTTTCGCAACTCATTTTAGGGACACAAAAATCAAGCTTTTACTGTCTTTCTTAGCCTTTTGTTTCAATTGCAAGTGTAGTATGAAGTTATTATCACACTTTTGGACAAAATAATATGAAAGTTATGTGTGAAACTGACCAACATTATTAAAACATGAAGTCAAAGATGTAGTCTTGGAGTAATTGACCAAAGTTGCAAGATCAATTAAAACAGACTTGCATCTTACTTCCTCCTTCACTGACTGCTGATCCATTGCTCAGGCGTTTTATTTCTCTTTTAAAAGTTAACTTTCAGGACTGTTGATTTTTTTATGCTATTAATGGTGAATTCAGGGACAGTAGAAATTGATAATCTGAAATTTTGCCTCCTTTCCAATGTACAAAAATGAGGGAAACACCGATGAGGCATTTCTTGTGTGATAGTGATTTCTGATTTTTCTTCAGAGATTCCAATTTGTTCTTGATACAAAAACACATAAAAATAAAAAATAAGATTGTAACTTTAAGTCAAACGACAAATGAAAGTCAAGATTATCTCAATTGTCTTATCAAAAACCAAAAAGGTCAATGGAAGTACACATTCAGGTTTGATGTATTTTTAGACTGAAAATCTGTGGGAATTTTTCAATCTATAAATTTTGATGCATTTAATAAGTAGGTAAAAACAAACTGATTTCTCAGTATTTGACCTTCCAACCACCTACCAGTTCTGCTCAATGGAAAACTGACTGTGAGTTCTCATAAATTGATTGAATCAAATAAAAACATTCTTTGAAGTTGGTTAGAAGTAATAACGAGGGAACTGTGTCTCTCAAAACGAAAGAAACAACAGATGTTTTACCTGAAGATCTGAATTGCTCATTTCGAGTTGTTATCCTTAACAGTCGGTCAGTGTTTGTATCATCAGTCATCATGTACACCGTTCTGTCAGGAGTAGATGTACCCCGTAAGCTACACTGGCTCCCAGGAGAACCGGTCAGTTGGCATCAGCATCCTTTTTATTTATTATATCTTTTACATCCATGCAGTTCAGATTTTGGTACTGAAGCTAAAGTGATTATTTACAGATACTAATCAGTCTCTCCAGTTTTTCGCAGTTCTGCGATCACGAAAATTCACACAGAATCAGCAGATTCCTGGATTTGCATTTTGAGTTTATTGCAAATTTTCCACAAAAATGATTAAAAACATTTGGTTGAAGTGACTACTAACTCCCACCTGCAGGTGGCAGTATTTCTTACTTCTATTGCCTTCTACCTCAGCCTCACTTGATGTCAGTCAAATAACAAAAAGCTACATTAACAATAATACATAAATACAAATATCGCAAAATATCTTGCTGATATTTCTGAAGTAGCACCACAAAATCAGAGATTACGATTGCAAAAAAATCACAAAAACAATCGGGAAATACTGGAGGGACTGACAAATGTTCAAACACAAACGGATAATAAACCTCTGGCTTAAACCAGAGCAAAAACTAAATCTAATCTAATGTTTAATGTCTCCATACCAGATAAAATGGAACACAAAATGATGTAGATTTTGTTGCATTAATGTTTGTGTTGTCGTCTTCCAGGGCTACGTGCCGCATATGGTCAGCACGGTGTCTGAGTGGTTCCTGGCCTTTTCCTTCATCAGCTTCTTCCTCACTTACATCAGAGATTTTCAGGTAGTTGTTCCTGCTGTTTTACACCACAGTGCTGAGTATGTGAAATTATTACAACAGAATTACATCTGACTTGCAGAAACTCCAGTTCAAGTTTAGAGCTGCAGCTAAACTATATTTTCAAACTCTGTGTCAACATTCAAGAAAAAAAACAGAGAAAAATATGGCATTCAAAAGTATCTATTTTTTCCAGTAGCAGCAATGATGTTCTTAGTTAGCTAAAAGCAAAACCATAAGATACACTTTTCAACACAGACACATCCTGTCTTGATTACATTACATATTCAGTTAACGTGATCATAGGAATTTAAACATAAAAATATAATTAGTTTTATTTTAACAAAGCATAGTACTTTATAAAGAACCAATAATAAACTCACTCAATAACAAATTTTAATTAGATTTTTTTTTAAACTTTTTTATACACATATATGTATTAAAAAGAGCATAAATGTTTTTTTGTTTTTTTTAATAAAAGCAAATAATAAGATAATTCAACATCTAATCATTAGGAATTGTAGACCATCTGTGGAGAGATTTTATTTGTGCACTAAACCTGATGTAAACCTGAACTGTTCTGCTTCCTGCTGGGTGTTGGGAGAATGACACTCATGTAAACCTCTGGTTTTATAAAAAAAATAATAATAATAAGCTTGTGGACACACACCACTTGTTCCTGTCTCCTGATGTGTCATAAGACTAGCACAATTAAAAAACATGAAGCATAATTGTGAATACTAATTTTAAAATGCAACTCAGCGTTTGCGCTGTGGATTCATAAAAAAAAGCTGAGGGCAGAAGAAAAAAACTCATTGTGTCAAATGTTTTATATATCAAGCTGGGACAAGCAGGAACAAAGGGGGCACTGTTGTCTGCTGTAAACTGATAAAATGTGCCATTTAATCTCTTGTTTCACAATCTGACCATCTCTTATTTTTCATTCTTTTCTTTAGAAAATAAACTTGCGAGCAGTAGCGGTTTTGCAGAGCAGCCATCTGTATGACGGGAATATTCCACCTTCTCGTCAGAACAGACCGTCCGAAACTTCTCCGCTGCTGGCTGGAACAACGTGACACAAAGTGCAGCTGTAGCCGAGTCTGCTTCAGATTTGTTTGCTTGTCCTTAGCAAATTTGAAGTTTTTTCATAAAGAATATGCAAAGACTTTTAAGGGTCAGAGCACCATGACATCTCCTCTGTCTTATTGTACTGTATATAGTCCGATACTGAGATTCTGAAGCAATCCGACTCAAAGGTTTGTCTCACCTGCTGTAATCTGCAGAGGGCTGCGTTAAGTTTGAGCTGCTCACACCATAAGAAGGTCTTTGTATTGTTTTTCATATGAGATCTCCAAATGGTTACGATAACTAAAACCTGTGGAACCAAACAAGCAAGTTGTTTTTATTATTTGTTCTTCACTAAACTGACGATAATGCAGATATTTATTCAGTTGCACTATAATCAACATATCTGTACCATGATGCAAAGCAGCGCTTTCCTAACTGATTACTTAGCTTACATTTTAAATGCATAGTATTAAACTGTTAGTCATTTAACAACAGTTATTAAATGTTGTCTTAGACCCTGTTGTAATCCATAACTGGCCTGGCAAAACTATATCAAAAAGTATTCATGGATTTCTTACATTTTTAATCAATATATATAAATTCTTTTTGGTCTATGTTGTGTTTTTTTGTTTGTTTTTTGCTTATCTGAGCACAGACTTTATTAACTTAGGGGCTAATGGTATTCTAACATTTACATACCAGCTGTCAGTGAGCATGAATAAATGTTTTATTTGTACTGTAATGCTAGTGGGATATGACTCCTTTTTATGATATATTTAGCACTGATCACATTTTTTTGCACTTGTGGTAAAGACACATTTTAATCAACAGTCTGTATATGCATGCTTGTACAAGTACCATGCATCATAGCTGACCTCAGTCTGACAGGGTTATGCTGCAAAGCTAAAATAACGGTGCAAATCACTTCAGCTTTGAAGTTGAAGGCAACTTCAGAATTAATCCTGAGGTTTTTTTTTTTAAAGAAAAGTTATTTACTCTGCAAACTAGAACAACTTTGATATCTGAAATATTGGCTGGAATTTAAGGTTTTGATGCCCTATGAACATGATTAGGTCTGTACCTCTTGACCTGAAAATTTAGGTGTTAGGTTAAAAACAACTGAGTTTAATGAGAAAAATATGATGCAAAAATCAGTTTTTAAGTAAAATATACTGGAATCCAGCTGGTCACATATGTATATGCAACATTTTAATTTGCACTACCATCAAATCATTTATGGACACTATTTAGAGTAATGCATTATGCTATAAATAGAAGGATAACACACAATGGAAACAAGTAAAATAAATTCATACTCCAGAACTAAAATGATGCCACACAAAAGAAAGCTGAACATCCTTTTTTATTTTGTCATAAAACGATTACATTTCTAATGCAGTTTAAATATTTGTTTCAGCTGTGATAATTTTCTGTTTTAAAATGCAGAACTTGTTTGGCGGACAGATTTCAACTTAAAAATATATCCTCCACTCACACCTTGTCCCAAAACTCAGCAGCAATAATCTAATATATATTACAGTATATTTCTTTTAAAGTCACAACATCCAATAACCACTCTGAATCTGGAGAAGCAGCTTTGTAAAACACATAGAATTAAAATGCTCCCCTCTTTTAACTGTGTGGTAACTTAGAGTAACGTTTTGCCATAACTGCCTCCGTTCAAAAGGGGAACAGAAAGTATCAGATGTGTGCTCTCCAGAATAACTCATCCAGACAAACTCATAAACTTACCGTTTACACTCTTCAAGTAAGAACCAGAGCAGTGGGGCTCTTTACCATATTTACTGAAGTTAATTTTACATTTAAAGCTCTGTCTTAATTACACACAAAATATAAGTTCCTTTTTATTTGTGATTAAACAGCACATTACTTTTCTTGCCTCCTTGTTTAGTGTTTTGTTCTAAATTTACACAATGTAATGCAGAAAACTATTTTACATTCTAAAATGCAACAACAGCATTGCAGTTATTTGCATGTAACCTGCAAGCAAGGACTGCAAGAAAGAAAAAAAAAAAAATAACTTGGGACATGTATTTTGTGAGCGGGTTATGCTCATGGAGGGTTGTATCTGTAGAATAGTATGGAAAAGAAAGATGATTACTTTTTTATTCAGGCAAAAACATTGCATCACAATTAGGAAAATAGATTGTTGGAGCTTGATTGGCAGGACTGTTTAAAGCTAACTTTTTTTATATAATATTGCAAATGATTAGGACCAAATTAATCACCTAAATAAATTCTAGATGTAATTATCACAAGATAGGCTTGTCTGATTTTAGTCTCTGCATAATAATGGTCAGTCTACACGTTAAAAAACATTTCCCAGTGGTGGCACATAAAAAAACCCCCTCATGCACTCACTCTTAATTTCACTTAATTTTATTCTTCCACTGATGTGGATCTGAATGCAACAAAAATAGTTTCAAGTCACTGAACAGGATGCAGATGGTGGCAGTGATTCCCGGGTCTGGGACCAGTGTTATTACCTTTTTAATCAGTGACACATCCATTAATTTCAGAGATTTTTTTTTTCTTAACTGCTAGAAATCAACTAGAAGCTGTGGCACAAGCACAGATAAATTTTCAACAGTTCAGCTAAAGAATAAGTCTCTTTATTCCTCTGACTTTCACTCTTAAGAAAATCTTGCAGGGGCTTTTTTTTTCTCCCCCACCTGATCTCCTTGTGTGCAGTTGGTTTCAGTTCTCAGAGGCATATCAGACCAAAAAGGTGCGATAAACAAAATATTGTGGGTGTTATAAGGCAACAATGGGCAGAGGATGGGCACACAGAGGCCAACAAGCTCCAAACATTCAAAGGTGCTTTATGTGTCACATCCAAGTCCTGAACTCTGCCCATCTGAAGGCTAAAAGGTCGTGCCGTCACAAATGATGTTCTGGTCACGTCCGGGGAACAGCTCCATCTGCCAGTACCGGGGGTCCGCATAGACTGCAGAAGAAGAAGACAACAATCAAGACGGCGATTGGGTCAGAATAAGAAGAAATCTATAGCGAATAAAAAGGGGCTGATCCAATGAAAAGCTTTCAAATCTAATTTAATCTTTTAACACAAAACTTTTTTATTGTTGGCTAAAGGAGTTTAAATGTGTCTGCTGCAGGAGTTACCCATGTCTCCAGGTGACAGCCAAAGGTTGAAGGAGCTGCAGTGTTTCTGGCATCGCTGAACAGGCACAACTCGCACTGTTGGCAGCCCCTCGCCCACCACCAGCCAACCCAGCACCCTGACACCCTGAAACATCAGCAGCAGATAACAATGACGTCTCCGGGAGAGAGTCCAAGGCCTGCATCATTTCTGCATCTGTAACCATTTCGTTGATGCGCTTAGTAGTTTATGTGAACAATGCATTTTATTCTGAAAAGTTAAAATTGTGGAAAAGTTAAAAATAAATTCTAAAAATTTTAAAGAAATGTTTTCATAAGTTTTAAAAAAAATATCAATCTTTACTTCTTAGATCAAAATATCAGATATTTTGTGTGGTATTTTTTTACCGTAAATTTTTCCCTTCAGTATCTGTAACTCTTGTTTAATACTTCACTCAGATTCTGGGCCAAGCCTCACTTGCCTTGCTTTGAGAGTTTGTGCTGTGGATGACCAGGCATCGCTGGAGGATGGTCCCAGCGCTGTCCAGCAGGGGGCAGAGCTCAGCCTTTGGGAAGAGCCATCTCAGCACTTTTTCCCTGGTTCCAGAACTGAACCTCCTGTAAGTACAAAGACATTCAATTTGATTAAAAATGGCGTATCGATGCATATTTTTCCAATATTCTTTAGAATATGTCCTGGCAGTCAGGACAGATTCCTGACAATCATGAATTAATTATATGTAGTTTTTAAAATTAAATCACACATAAATAAATTCCATATTTACTAGTGATATATTTATACTTTATAAAGTTAAATAAAGTAACGTCAAATTTAAAACTATTAGCAACATCTCAAGCTTTCAACTTTAAGAAAAGGCATGACACATCTGCAAACGTACAAACGCATAGCTGTTCACACAGACTGACAAACCTAGCGAGGAAAATGCTAATCAGAGATGCAGCCGAGATCCTGACGGTAACTATGGAGGAGCTGCATAGATCTATAGCTGAGGTGGGAAATCTGTCGATATGAAAACTGTTAGCTGCCTAGTTCATAAATCAGGCATTTATGGAGGGAAAGCAAGAAGAAAAGCATTTTTGAAACAAGTGAACTCTCAATTACCATTTGGAAGAAGGTGCTCTGGTCAGATGAGACCAAAATAAGACCTTCTGACTAACATGCAACATGCAATATCTGGTAGAAAGCTAAAATTGCACATAACACTTATCACACTATTCCAGTTTTGTACATGATGGGGGCAGAGTCATGCTTTAGGAGAGGCCTTTCATCAGCAGGAACAAGAAAACTCTTTAGAGTTAATGGGAAGATGGATGGAGTCAAACAATTCATGAACCCATTAGAGGTTCAATCATCAGACTGGTACTGAGCTTCACCTTTCAGCAAGACAAGGAAACAGTTTAATCACAGCATATCCATGTGCTAAAATGGCACAGATTCACACCAGAGCAGGGTGAAGTTGGCAGGTCCCTGAGGGAGGCCGAGGTTGTCGCTATGGAGACCACTGTCCTCCTCCAGCAGAATTGACATGGAGCCTGAATGGGCTAAGTAGAGCGCCTCCAGCTGCTGCCGCTGGATGCTGAGAGACTCCCCGCCCTGCAGACGACAGTGTTGGTGAATAAAATAAAAAAACTATGAATTTACAAAAAAAAAAAAAAATCTAATGAGAATGTGTATTATTGCTGCAGTTTTTATTTATTTTATATGTGATCAATGTGCATTTTTGAAAATGAGTAAAAAAAAATCTGATCCTTTTCACTCTTGAAAACACAATTCAAATGTCAGTTTGTGTCAAACTGTAATCACCACAGGTTGTGAGCACATCATACCAGTGTTGTGTTTATATTAAATTCAGCAGACCCTTATTTATCCTTTTTATCAGGAAAAAAAAATCTAAAGATTATTCAGAAAACTGGGAAAAAAATACTTCCAAACAAATTTAAAGTAGGCTCTAATAGCACCAAATATCCAAAAGCAACAATGGGCAACTCATCAGATGGCTACTCTTGATCAAATGGAGCTCTGACCTTCAGCAGAACCAGCTGAGGTCCCCGTCGCAGAGTCACAGTTCCCCTGAGGCTTTCTGGGACTTCCAGTACTGAGGAGATTTCTGCGCATCCCGAACAGTTAACCAGACTCTGCCGGAGAGAACCAGCACTCCACCACTCATGAAAACCTGCCACACACACAAACACAAGGTGAAAATCAGAGTTTGTGATGTTAAAAACCTTCCGGACCTCTAAGTCACTTTAGGAATGAATATTTACAGCTCCAGTTGATCCCTTAAACTGGATTACACACGATCTAACAGAAAGCCTCCTAAATATATAAAATTGTGCACCAAGATACAGAAGCTATTTGTCCCAAATTAAGATCAGATTGTTACAAGCCTTCTGGAAGTTTGCATTTTGTAAGAGCTACAAAGTTTCCCACCTTGCAGGTTGTACTTCTTGGCAATGGGAAGGGAGAGCAGGCGGATATGGCTGAGGGGGGACGACCGGTTGCAACAGCCCAGATTTACCAGACCCAACTGGGGGGAGCTCTGTGGGTAGGTGAAGGCCAGCACCACCACCAGCAGGAAGCCCACAGCCACCAGAAACTGCACAAAAACAAAAGACGTTAAAACATTCATTCTACTGTACAGTTAGACATTACAAGAATGCTATGTTATCCACAGGTTTCTCACCTTAATGGTGGCTCTTAGAATGGGGAATTGTGGCGGCTCTCTTCTTGGCTCGTTGGTCTCCAGGACCTGCTTGATGAATCTCTCAATTTCTCTCTCTGACATGCCATAGCGGTAACCCGACTGGCGGAGGATGTCGATGCTCTCAGACAGTTTGTCGTAGATACATGGCTCGCTTGTTGTTGTCCCCATAGTGACAGCAGTTTTGTTGTCAAACACGTCAGTCTTCAGCTGGTGCAGAGAACCAGGATCATGGCGTCACCTCACCTGTTAAGAAACTAAAAGTTGTGACCGCCGTCTCTAAACTATACATTATAGTTGGTCTCTATTGGCTTGTAATCCCCCTATGTCAGTGGTTATTATTATTATTTTGTATTATCAATACTAATTTCTGTTTTCTTTTTTTTCAAACTAACATTTCAGACAATGAATCAAACACATTTTAACATCAGACAGAGGAAACCTTCTAACCTGTCTGATTCTTTGCAGGTCTGCTGATGTTAAAAGGTCAGGCAAATTGAAGTCAGGACTTTGACTAAGGGTTAAGGTTAGTCAACCTTTAGACCCTACTTTAGACCATCTCCCCATACAACTAGTGTCTTGGTTTTTTTTTTCTTTCTTTCTGAAATGCTGTATTAATTAGATATAATGGGACTTCAAATATTTCCACTTGTGCCAGGACACAGAAAACTTTCCCAAAAGTCTTGGGGATCATTAAGATGTTTGGAACTATTCTATTCATTAATTCTCAGCTTCACCAACATAAGTTAGACTTACAGCATTTTTATTTAACCACACTTGAGGGTTTTCAAGCATGAATGCCATGTTAAAGGTAATGTCACGAGATATAAATCAGATTTAAGTTTAGCAATGACCATGTCCCTCTAAAACGTTATTGCAAGTCATTCAGGGGTGGCCTTGACTGACAGACACTCAAGACTTCAATTCAGGTACTGAATAAGCAAAGAAGGCCCACATCACCACACTGCCACCACCACGGTTGACTGTGAGAATTTTTTTTTTCTCTCAAATACTGTGTAAAAACTCAAATACAAAATCAGAGTTACAAACAATAAAAATCCAAAGTAAAATTATTAAAACCACACAAGTGTACAAAATGCTATAAATTTATGACAGAGGTAAAGGAAAGAAAATGTAAATCAAATACAGAAAACAAAAGCTTGGCTCTGAACTTTTGACTTACAAACCTGAGCTGATCATGCTTACCTAATACTGTTTCTATCTGGACATTGCCTGGTCCATAATGTTGGCACACATAATGAAAACACTCACAGACTGTTGTTTTGCACACGTTACGGACTTTCAACATCTACCTGTACCCCATCTGCTTGTTCTCCTCATTCACAAACAAGTTTTATCTCTTGAGTTTCCAATGCTTTGTTAAAAGCAGGTTATTTGGTAGGGTAGTTGAATGAAAAGCTGAAAAAAAAAAAAAAAAAATAGCTGCATGTGAAGCAACCAGCATGCATCAAACTGTACACAACAAAGCATTGTAAAAGTATTTTTCCGAGGGGACTTGATTAAGATGTTATGTTATCCGCTTAATCTGTAGTGAGAATGGTTAAATTCGTGTGTTTATTTTTTCAGCAGAGATTTTAGACCTCTAAGAATTAGAAGCATGACCAGCACACTCTCACACGAGAACATCCTCCCCACCTTATGTCGACGTGTTATTGTAAATAAAACATGCAAAACCCACAGAGAAAACAAAATGACTCAGGGGGCTGTTTAAAACCAGTGACACTTTGCGCCATATTCCCATTGTGGCGCAAGAAAGCGTAAACAGTCTGAAGAGATGTCAAGATAAGCAGCATTTCAGAGCAGAACAGCTTTATCTTCTCATTTAGTAAAACAGGAACCTGTCAACAATAATTATATAACAAATATACAAACCGGTACAAACACGATGGCACAGTGCTCACCAACGCAGTTAATGACAGATAATATTTAAAAAGGGCTTGTTGTGTGATTAAATAATTCAAAACCATAGAAACAGAAATCTGCAGCCGAAATAATCTGACAGGTTAGCTTCTGTGATAGCAACATCAGATTCTCACTTAACAGACACAATTTCCCGAAAATAAAATCCTCACCTTAAGGTGAAATCCACCGTCGTAGTAAAAACATTCCCATTTCTTACACCGTTGCCATGAATATTTATATTTTTAAGTAAAATAAACTACAGGTCGTCAGTTAGACCTTTAGACATGGCTGCATTCTGCATGACAGTGAAGTTCGCTTCCGATTTGTAACTTCCGGCACAGCAGTTCAGTAAGGAGTATATTTTGCATTGAATACGGATAGCTTAATACACAATTCGTGTTTTATAGATCTGTGTTGATGAAGTAAAAATTACAAATAAATAGGTGAGTTTTGGTACTTTAAACCAGTTATCGAAGCAAAGGTCAGTACCAACGTGAGGACTTGATGTTCTGTTAAAACTCCAAAGAATCCTCCAAAGGAAATAACTCACATAGCAATGGTACATCTTTGGCGTGCTAAAAATCTTAGACGAGATAAAAAGCAGCACATACAAAACTGATAAAATCTTCACTTGGTAATAATGTGTAATTAAATATTATTTCCATTGTTGTAAAATCTGCTGCTCTACATAACCTACATTTCACAGTTATGCAACATAATATTTTGAAAGAATTTCTTAATATGGAGTTTGTGTTCTGTGTAATACTTGTTCGCCGCCAATAATCTGTTTGGGATTCAAGAAGCCCTTTTCTGGTGTTTGGCAGCATGACGGGCATCCTGACAGATAAGAACCACTGAAAGTTTTTCTTCAAAGTCTAACATAAATATTTAATGAACGTCATTCGTTAGAGGAAACGTTTAAAACAAAAAAGATCATTACAACAATTTAAATCTCATTCGAAATTGGATGGAGTAAAATGTTATGTTGTGTGATTGATGGTGTTGAAAATTATACAAAAAAATGCATTTGTATTTGCTTTCAAATACAAATGCATTTATTCAAGAAAATATATACATAAAAATATATGGGGCAATACTGTCATTTGAAGAATAAAAAAATCACTAAAAGAAAAGGCCTTACGTAAAGAAACTAAATTCTATTTTTAATTGAAACCCCACTTCAATTAATTCAATTTTTTATTTTATTCAAAAATAAAAAAGTCATAATAATCCAATATGTATTAAAATAAAGCTTCTATGTAGTTTTGATAAAGTTTCATAAACGTTTCCTTTCAGCCAATCTAGCAAAATATACAAATCCTTAATCCCGCCCTACACGGAACCAAAACAATTCCCGTCAGCCAATAAGAGCATGGACAGGCCGCAGGAAGTCCCAACTCCTCCTTCCGTTTATTTTGCAACCATTTTTACAGTAAAGTCAAGCTGCAAACAATTACGACGCAGTTGAAAGGCAGCGATGCGGAAGCAGAAAATTTAAATGATAGTTACCTTTCTTCACAAAATGAAGTGAAAAGAAATGTTAGTACATATAAATTCTAACGACCATCATTAAATAATGATATTTTATATGTTTTCCAAAGTAAACTTATAATGAATGATCAAGATTTATTGGAGACTGTATTTCCTGAGGGAACTCAAGAAGTACAACCTACCACAGGACTGGCTGGTCATACATTATTAAGTCCTGTGTGCATCCATCACATAGTGATGTGTGCATCCATCACTGTGTGGTTGATCAGGTCTGTAGAGAGGATAATCATGGTTGGCTTTCCCTTCACCCAGGGTCAGGAAGGAGGCAGCTAAAACCCCTGCAGACCCCACCCATCCTGGACACAAACTAGATTGTTCTTCCCTGATTTAAAAAAGTTAAATTTTTTGTTACATAACACCCAGCACAGTGCTTCTCCACATATCGGTCAGCTGTCTGGCTTAGAAACATTCATTTCAAGTTTGTGAAAAACATGGAGAGTCACCACAAAAATCAAAGGAACCCTGCAACATATCTTACTATAAAATTATAAGAACTATAGTAAGCAAGCATGTACAGTAATTGTTAGTTGATTGTTATGTGTAGCATTCCATTCCGAACAAAGACGAAGCTTTACTGATGGTTTTTATGAGATTTAATTCCTTTAGTGTTGTAATCAACATATCACCACCGTTTTCATCCATATATTACTTTAAGTCTGTGCTAAATAAACATATTAACAAACAATATTAAAGGAAATACTTTAACAATCAACACACCTTTTGACTCTTTGGAGGAGCTGCCAGTTTGAAACAATGTTTCTTGTTGCTCTGAAAACAAACTGCTGTACTAACTGCTGTACTAACTGCTGTACTAACTGTTGTAACAACTGCTCTAACTGCTGTAAATCACTGACTTCTTTCTGTGTCTGAGGGAAAAACAAACTAACAGTTATACAGCACTAGGCAGAAAATGAAAAATGGAAAATTTAAAGCATACAGTTCTAATCAGATTTCAAAATTACTGGCAAAATAAAACACATTCAAACACTTATGGTTATTTACAGTTAGCTTTAGCAAGTGTTTATTTTATTTTATTCTATTAACTTTAAATGTAATTGGAATAAAATTTCCTTTGTGGTTTTACATAAAAGCAGTTAGATGATGTTATATATATTATTTTAGATGTTTACATATAAACAGTACTAAATATTTATATATTATATTACTCACAAATATCACATGTGAGAATCTCATACTGTCCTAAGATTGTTTTCAGCATTTGTATTTACTAGTTTAGATTAGTAAATAGACTGAAAAATAAAACGTGTCCTGCCTCAGATGGACACTAGATTGTTGTAACATGGTTTGTCATCTTGATAAAAAAAAAAAAAAAAAAAAAAAAAAACGAGGGGGAAAAAAAT
>NW_015112790.1:117388-218026 GCF_001443285.1 Poecilia latipinna | reverse complement strand
AAAAAAACGGGTCCCGCCCCAAGGGGACACTAAATTGTTGTAAAATGGTTTTTTACTTTAAAAAAAAAAAAAAAAAAAAAAACAACTAGCAGGGTGAAAAAAAATATTTAGCTATCCTACAACACAGCTCCAGAAATGTTCATAATAATAATCAGCAAACTCCTTACTACTACTAAGCAGTAGTAAGGAATTTGCAGTATCACTTGAAATGTGAAATCCTGTTGTGTAAGCAGTTTAGAGCAAAAGAGAACCATACACCACCCAAGACACAAGACTCAAGAAGAAGAGCAGCTTTTTGTGCAAATGTTTAAAGACCATTGTACGTTGACATGTTCACATATTTTTGACGTAAATAAAACCTTATCTTATCCTCTACATCTACTTTCTTAATGGACCTTAGTTGTGTAATTTATTGCACAATCAAAGTTATGTAATACTCGAAATGTCATTGAGTTACCTAAAAAGAAAATTGTATTGTAGTTGTTTTGTCACGTCTTTTGTTTTGAAAGTCCTCTCCGGAAGCTAATGTTGATGTGTTATTTTGACGTTGACCCATTCTACTGGAACCTGCGCGTAAGACAGTGACAGGCGGACAAAAACAGAACTTTACTCGTGTTCAACATTTTTTAAAGACTTTTTTCTTTAGCTTTCTCTCACAGGAACATTGCTTTCTGATCAAGCTCGCATCATTATATTTTCGGTGTTCAAGCTGTTGTCAGCGTGTTGGTTTGGACGGAGGTCGACGGAGCTTTAGCTAAAATCAGTCTACCGACCCGATGCTTTCCCCGGGCAGGACCATCTCCTCCCGGCTGCTGAGGCCGGCCTCGTGGCTTCCTTTTCGTCTGTGTCCTGAGCGGACAGCCGTTAACTCCATGCAAAAAGGTAACAACAACCTGGACCAGTCTAACCTACTTATTTAAATTAAAGCAGCTAGCATTAAGCTAATCCCAAAGTGACGCAGTTTATTAGGGGGTACAGGAAACTTTATAATGCCTGTGATCTAATTAAATATCATTGTACTGGGTCAGAAAAATACATCGCTATTTGACTTCATTACTGTATATAAATGAGTCTGAAAGGCCAACTTATAAAAAGAATTGTGTTTATGGGCGTTAGTGTTCACAACACTAATGCTTTTAAATAGTTATGTGATGTATTTTATATTGTACTTCCACACACGATTGGTTTAACAACCAGAGTATATTTTATACTGTACATATTGACGAAGTCAATCTAATAATAATTATTATTATCTTTTGTATAAAACGCAATTAGAGCATTAGTTGGTTTGGTGACTCAAAATTTTCCCAATTGAAAGAAATGTATGTTAACTTTTATACTGCTAACTTGTAGTTTTTATGTGTTCTCTGATTTTATAAATATGGTTGATGAATAAATCAATGACATAGGATCCCAGGCTAAGCACTCCAGCTGATTCTTCCATCAGCCAAACTACCATTGTTGTTTTCAGAGTAGCTTTATACTTTGAAATATCTGACAATTACCTGATTTTGGGTCAATCATTTAATCAGCTTGGATAAATGAGAAAATATGACAAATAGTTATACTGCATTCAGTAAGAACCTTTTGTGCTTAAATGATCTTGAACTTGTATAATGTCCTGATTGTTTTGGACATTTTTGTAGTGAGTTTAAAATGTTGTGTGAATTGTGTTTTTCACTGTAGAGCTGATCAAGAAACATGAACTGGAGAAAGATGAGCTGCGGCCCCTCTACATGGACTTCCAGGCTACTACTCCTATGGTAACTGTTTCCTGTCAATTATTCAACAAGTCGTGATTAATTGTTTTGTCTTGTATTTGTATTTATAATTTAGTTCTGTATTTTGAAGTTCAATAGTCATGACTTCTGTCCATGTGGCAACACCTTCAAAGTGCTAATGAGCAAAGAAGCTCTTTAAAAAAAAGAAAATAAAATCAGCTTCTCCAGCTAAAATATCTCATTGTAGGTTGGGTAAGGTTTTCTTTGTGTGACCTTAACGTCCTCAGCTTCTTCTTTGTAGTTGATTTATCTGTTCATGTGGAAATCCTGTGCATCTTTACTAGCAACAAATTCACTGTTTTATCATTTGAAAGAGATTTATGCTTCTATTTAAACCTTTGACTAAGATCATTTCTGAAGCAGGCTCAGCACACCATGCAGCTTCCTAAACTAATGGATTATGTGTGTGTTTAACAAGTTATTTGTCTTTTTGGTACATTTAGGATCCTCGAGTGCTGGATGCCATGTTGCCATACCAGGTGAATTACTATGGAAACCCTCACTCCAGGACTCATGCCTATGGTTGGGAGAGCGAGACTGCCATGGAGACTGCCAGGAAGGTATAAAGACTCTCACTTAGTTTAGTGGTGATCAGGTGTACTCAGTGGTGGGATCTTTAATGAATTGCACCCTGGGAAAAACTCCTTTTGAACTCCCCAGTTCTGCCCCACATATAGTCACACAGCCTGCTAAAGCTGTTCTGCAAAGAACTACATTGTAATTATGCAACCAATCAAAAACAATTAAGAAGTAAGTAAAAAAAAATATATATATCTTTTCAAAATTGGGTAAAAATTTCTAAATCAAATACTAACTTCTGCAACAGAAAAGTCATTTGGGGTACAACTTTGTACTTTTCTGACTATTCTTGTGGCCCTCTCAAAATCTGCCACTGGATGGGCTGCAGGTCTGCTTGACATCTCTAAATGGTTTACTTTTAGAAAACCCTTTCTGCAAAATGCAGATTTTCACTCTGTTGCTTTAGTATTATGTTATCATATGAATAAATTAGAATACATTTATGCAATCACTGGGAAAGCTGAGGAAACTCAGGACCAATGTTGTGGAAAGTGGCACATAATTGTTGAAAATAGCTGCTGACTTTGTGTTTTTTTTTTCCATGAGCAGCAGGTGGCCGATCTTATTGGAGCCGATCCCAGAGAAATCATCTTCACCAGTGGAGCCACAGAGTCCAACAACATGGCTATCAAGGTCCCGTCTTTTTACTTTATTATATTTACACACATAGACAACCTGAACCCACTTCTGACATCTAGTTTTGTTTTAAAGTAAGAAAAAATTTGATAATAAAAATAATTGCTGCACATCATATTAGTATGTACTCTATCGGTTTCTCCTATGGCTGCAAAATGCTTGAATAGTGAGGAAATAATTGATTAATAAGTCAAACTTAAACATGATGAGATAAAATTAAAGCACACCAAAACAAAGGAAAAAAAAAAAATCATAAAAATGTAGACATGGAACCTCACTGGGTGTTGATCTTTTGTATTCCTCCCTGCAGGGCGTGGCCAGGTTCTACCAGGCCAAGAAACGGCATGTGATCACAACACAGACTGAACATAAATGTGTTCTGGACTCGTGTCGGATCCTGGAGGCCGAAGGATTTGAGGTCACCTATCTGCCTGTCCAGACTAACGGACTTCTGGACCTGCAGGTACACTACAACAGTGTTCACACTGACAATGTCTGCAGTGGCTCTCAAATGTGCATACCCATGTTAAATGTCAGGGTTTAGTGTTGGTAAAATATGAGTCTTTGAGAAGACTGTTTAAAATTTTTTGACATATTCTATGAAATATATCCTGTGCAATTGAACTGAAAGGAAAACATAGTCCAAAATAGATAAAAGGAAAAGACTAAAACTTCCAAGGTTTACTCTGAAGAAGAGTTAGCCACTAGGAATTTCCAACTGGTTTTCTACAAATGACAACACATACAAGTGACAATACATACTCAGGGCAGGGAGGAAGTAGGAAACAACTTTGTGTTTGAAGCTATCCAGATTAAACCTGTGTGTTTTGTTTTTCTTCCAGTTTTGGTCAAATAAAAATAATGACATCTCGAGAGAAAAATGAGCAAAACTTGAGAACTAAATGTGATCATTTTCCTCAAAAGCTGAAGACAGTAAATGTTCTCAGACTTTGATAGATCTGGAGAATCTTTAGAAGTCAAGAGGTAAGACGCTGTCAGACTTCTCCAATAAAGACTGAGCACTAAAAATCAATCGGAAGCAATTTCAAAGGTGTACAAACTTATACAACTGGGTAAATTCACCTTTTTTTTTAGTTTTCTAACAGATCTGTTTGTTTTAGTTGACTTTTATATCAAATTCATGTCACAGTATAAGTGGAAAAAGTGTTTAAATTATTTCTCATAGTGTGATGTTTTTGCATCAGGAGAATTTCCCTTCGTAACAGGGCTTTCGTGGAATTTTGATAGTGGTTGTAGATCCAACGATAAAACCTGTGTGTGTGATTGCAGTTACTGGAGTCCTCCATCCGTCCGGAAACCTCACTGGTGTCCGTGATGACCGTCAACAATGAAATTGGAGTCAAGCAGCCCATCGAGGAAATCGGTAGATGTGGCAGCATATAATAAGCGCTTGTTACCACAAAGTAAATCAGCCAACTGTCGTTGCTTGGCTAATGTTATTGGTCTGATCAAGGTTTACTCCTCATCCTGTTTTCAGGTCACATTTGCCGATCCAAGGGAGTCTTCTTGCACACTGATGCTGCTCAGGCTGTTGGAAAGATTCCTATCAGCGTCTCTGACTGGAAGGTCGATCTGATGTCCATTAGTGGTCACAAGATCTACGGACCCAAAGGTTAGTATAATTAGCGATAGTTGGTTAAGATAATAATGTAAACAGCCTACTTCCATTTCATACCTGTAACAAACCCATTTGTACCCATATATTTAAATCACTGCATATCTGCTTGCTTCTCTTGTTCATTATGGGTTTTGATGAATTATGAGAGAATAAATTGGTGACGTGTGCGTTTGTTTGCAGGCGTGGGCGCTTTGTATGTGCGACGCCGACCTCGAGTTCGTTTGGAGCCGCTGCAGAGTGGGGGCGGCCAGGAGAGAGGTCTTCGCTCTGGGACGGTACCCACTCCGCTGGCCGTCGGGCTGGGAGCCGCCTGCAGCATATCTCAGAAGGAGATGGAGGTAAAATCAGGAGAAAAAAAAGTGACCAGTGACCAGACCTGATGATTACCTAATATTTGTTTTTGCGTTTAGTATGATCATCAAAGAGTGTCCATGCTGGCTAACCGTCTGGTCCAGAAGATCATGTCTGAGATTCCTGACGTTGTCATGAACGGAGACCCAGAACAGCGCTACCCTGGTCATTTTTTTTGCTATCCTCGCTCTTCCCTTCTTTCATTCTTGTTATCTAGTTAGTCTTTTTTTTTCTAAACTTAAAACCAACTTTAACGTTTTGCTCTTACATTCAAACCTAAAAGCCTCCGTTCAGTAAGTTTGAAGGAGGAGCATAAAAGACAGTTTTGAACTTAGAGCTTGTTCACTAAAAAACCTGAATGTGTGTGTTTACAGGATGCATTAATCTTTCATTTGCCTATGTGGAAGGAGAAAGTCTGTTGATGGCGCTGAAGGATGTTGCTTTGTCATCTGGAAGGTCAGATTGTCACCTTTAACAAATATGAGTTTAAAACTGTATCATGTTGTTACTTTTTTTTAAAGAGAAGAGTGTTTGTGTGATTGCAGTGCATGTACATCAGCTTCTCTGGAGCCGTCGTACGTTCTCAGAGCCATTGGAGCAGATGAAGACCTGGCTCACTCTTCCATCAGGTACAGATACTAGACGAAGGAGACCTCTGTTTATTTGGTTATGGGACCTCTATATTTTAATTTCATTTGGGTTATTTATCCTGTGTCAAATCACCAAAACATTATTAAGAGTCCTGATAAAACCATTCCCGTTCAGATCCTGGTGTATAGAATCAATTAGTATAGTCCAGTAATATAAACAGACCCAGACTTAGATGCCGATATGATAAGATCGGATTGGAATGAATTAGTTCTGTATATTTAGAGATAAATTGCACTGGTTAATCTTGTGAGAAGCGTTGAAATGAAACTGTATGTGCATAAGATCAAAGGGAATCCCTTTGCTGCAGGTTTGGTATTGGCAGGTTCACCACAGAACAAGAAGTCGATTACACAGCAGAGAAATGCATCCAGCACGTCCGCAGACTCAGAGAGATGAGGTGACCAACTCTTACTTTTCATCTGATCAAGTCTTATTGTTGACTATAACATATTTTTAAATAATTCTGCCTTCCTTAACCTTCCTCCGTCTCCTCTCTTTTCAGTCCTCTCTGGGAGATGGTTCAGGAAGGCATTGACCTGAAGAGCATCAAGTGGACGCAGCACTAGACCCCACCAACTGCTTGCCGATAACGATTACGGTTCCTAAGAAATTCTTGGGATGGTCCAGCTATTTTTTTTCCTCTGAGCAAACACGCACAAACTTCCTGTCCGACTTGAAGTCTGTTTGTAACTGTAGCTCTTTGTTTTTGTACAAGTTCCTCAAGTTGGTCTCTTAGGAGAGATGAAGCAACAACACTGCTGTCTCTGATAGTTGTATTCTACAAGGAGGCGTCCACAAAATCTGCAACTTCATATGATCTCAGATGCAGCTTGAAAGCTGAGTCAGCTGAATCCTGCGAATCATGACAAGGGATAGAACAGTAGAGTACAATGGACAGAATATATAGTTTGTTCCATTTTTGTGTAAGATGCAAGGAGAGGAAACATCTATTACATCATTTAAAATAAATAGAAGCAAAAGGAAAAACTGGCGTGTTATGCCAGCTGTTCTTATTTATATTAATGTACTACAGTGAACATGCATCTACTACCGTTTTATATACAATATATAGATGCAGTCATGCTGCTTCAGTTTGTATCAGTTTGAATTACATGGATTTACGATCGTCCTGATGTCAAAGCCTGGTTAAAAGCTTTTTAGGGTAAAACTCAGCTTACAAATCCAACTTTGGTCTTGTTAAAATGTGAAATGTTATAAAAAAGGAATAGTGTTGGTGTAATATTAAGAAACAAAACAAAAAAAACATCTGCCTTCAACTATGAGCAGTTTCACTGACCCTGTGGATAAAACACGTGCCCACCGCATGACGCTGCCTCCTGTCGAGGTGATGCGTTAACAAGGCTGCCCTTGATCAAATCGAAAAGTGATGATATTTTGGATGATGAAAAGAAATGGGTTTTTGTAAATGTTGATTTCAATTTGTTACATATGAAAGCAGGAATTTGTATGGGAGTGTTTGCATTCTTTAACTGATTTTTTTTGTTTTTGATAAAGTAAGTGTTACATGAAAATGGCATATGGATAGGAAACAGTCCACTCCCTGGACAAAAAACATACAGCGTGAATCTAAACACAAGTGTCAGTTTGTCTCATCTCTTTTTTTATGATCCATCTGAAGGATTATTCAGTTTTCCCATCAAATAAGCAGGTTGAACCTTCATCATTGGTTGTCATTGAAATTATCCACTTCAGTAGTTAGTGTGGAACATTCTTAAGACTAATTCTTAATAAATCAACAATTGTGATGAAATAACTTCCAAACAGAAATTTGATAAACATCCATATGAGATGATTAAAGAAATCCAGAAAATTGTTTTCCAAATCCACACTAGGAAAGCAAATGTAAACGTCTCTTTAAGAGATGTATTTTATTCCTAGGCTCCTCCAGCTGTTGTATTTCATTACGCCACAGTTTCTGCTGTTACACAGTGCTCATTAGTACCCAATAAAATCAATGCTTTATGCAATCAAGACTTTTACCAATTTGTGTTTTCTTTTATTTACACAGGTCGTGTCACTCTCTCATATTTAACTCTGCTAAAGAGTTAAATATGAGGGATCATGCAGTTTATGGTTAAAAGATTCAAAAGAAAAATAATTTCAGCTTGCAAAGAAGATGAAAAAATGATTTTCTCACCATTGAAAACAAACTTAAAAGGAAAAGCATCCATTGTCTGTATTCACACTCTCCTATCTTTACTGATTTTCTTTATCTGAAATAATTTAGTATTTCACTTTCTAACACCATGCTGAGATACATGTTCACATTCCATATCGTGCTGCAATATATCCACAAATTTTAGGGTATTTTTTTCAGGTTTTTATGTGTGTGATGAGACCAACAAAAGGTAAAGGCAAAATTCAAGGACAATTTTTTTAATAACTGCAAATCTTTTTCACTGTGTCTCTACCTGCTTTTCACATCTAGAGAATGAAATGTTTATCCATTCTTCTTTGTAAAACAGCTCAAGTTCAGTGAGCTTGGGTGGAGATTATTTGTGAAAAAAAAAATCAATATTTACATCTAGATGTATTCTCTGTTGGTTTGGGTGTAGGCTTTGACCAGGCCATTCTAACTCTCAATCATTCCACTGTATTTCTGGCTCCTGTTGGGAGCTGAACCTTTGCCTCAGTCTCAAGTCTCAAGTCTTTCCCCCAAAATTCTGACAAGCTTCACTCTCCTTGCAGTGAGCATATATTTTTTTATGTTCTATTATATACAAAACAAATAACATGCATTGAAATATAAAACAGTTCAAGGAGTTTGAATACATACAATCTGGATTAAAGTGCAGTGAAATATCTATACATTAAACAGTTGTTCTATTTTCGGACACAAATGAATATTTTAGTTAATTGGAATGGTTTTCAATAGATCAGAATGTATTTATTGAACGGAGTGAGTTTTCCTTAATATCAATATCTAAGTACATCTAGATATTATAAATAAAATCATTATGAACCACTCTCTACTTACGGTGGCGGTAATGCCTACGCGACATTTTTTTTTTTTTGCCAACAGCCAATAAAAATAAGAAGAGTTTGCTTTAACCAGATTCAACCAGCAGGGGGCGGAGGCTGCACACTCTCGCGTCATCGCTGCTGTTATCGCGGTGTTTGCGCCGACATTTCGTGCAGAAACACCCTGCAGAGAGAAGAAAAGACTCCCGTGTATGACTAAAACATCAGTGTGTAAATTGACAAAATTCCTCGGTAAGAATCCACATTCGACAGGCCGCTTAATGACACTGTCCAGGCGGCTTGGAAAGCCCGCGAACTGCTCGGTTTTCAGCTCTAAAACACTCATTCACAGGTTTCACCAGCAGCGATGGCTGCTAATGGGAGGTTAGCCTCAATGGATGCTAATACAGATGAAACACGCTGGTTGGAATTAGTCGATAACGAGTTTTAGAAAATGTGTGCAGAGGATATGTGTCGAAGCTTTGTTTAGTTTGAACAGTATTGACTAAATATTTAGCATGGTTTTTCTCGAAAGCTCGTATTTTTTGGTTGCTACTTACCGTTAGCTAGCTGTCCGAAATTCATTATTTTCTTCACGGTACAGCTCACAATGAGGTTAGCTGATTAAAGTTTGATTCATTGTGTTTACAGCTGCATACAGGAAACTGTAAACGCAAACAAATTATTATCAAAATATTTTATTTCAAAGTATTTTCATTCAAGAATCCAGGTTGATAAAATAAAGGTAAACGAGAGCAATGATCTTGACGTAATTCATTGCAGACCAATTCTCTCAATTGGTCTGTAATGAATTAAGAGGTGTTGGCAACATTTTCAAAAATAAATTAGCATAGGACTTCTAAACTAAGACTGTGTGTGTATCTGAAGCCATTGTTTTAACAGCTTGAATTCTGGGATAATGTTTGTTCCTCCATTTCCATTGAATCCTGTGAAAATATGAGAGCCTAAATCGCAGCTTAATAGATACTGGTTTATTTCTCTCTATTTACATGATGTAACTGTTTGCCCTGAAAGTGCATATCTTGCTTCTCATTAATATAGTTTTTTTCTAAAGCAGTGCAAAAAATACAGTTTATTTTACATTAAAATAACACATTTGCCACACATGCATTTTGAGTATGATGATACTTTAGCTGAAAAAAAGGCCTTTGTGATTCTGTTTTCTTTTTGCTCATTTGTGGTGTTTGATAATTAATGTTTACTTGAAAGTACTCTTGTTGGAGAGCATAATGCAGGTTCTGAATGGCTGTATATCTTGACCACTTGTATGCATGATTTCAGTTTTGTGTGTAAAGGGACTGAATTACTGAGGATTATTAAATATAACAATTATTCTTATGAATTCCTGTTCAGAATGTGGATTCCAGTGGAGCTTTGTTACGAGCAGAGTCAGGAATGATCAGTGACTGCAATAATAGCAAGAGGTTGGAAAAGGCATGTTGATTTGACCTCAGATTTTTTTGATGCTGTCTTATTGTTTTGTCAGATTTGGTCTCCATGTTGCGTTGGCATGTCCCTCCTACTGATTTAGTTACTTAAAAAAAAAAAAACATGGGGAGTATTGTGTGTTTTGTTCCCTGATTCTGAATTTGTTGTTTAAAAATAAAAATCTGCATTTTTTTTCCTTCTTTTTGCAGGAAGTGGTTTTCTGAATCTTTCCAGCTTCATTTTGCATCGCTGTTCCTTGAGTATCCAGTGTTGGTTGGATGGTTTCTTCTCCTGGTTTCTACTGTACTTTGGTCTTATTTCTCCTCTTTATGCTGCCTGCTTAGGTACATTAACACCAATGTGTGAGGATCATTACAACTTCAATGAAGATTACTTTTCAAAGCATTGAAAGAATTGTCCATCTCTGTTGTCATTTGTGTAATCTGCAGTGTGGCGCTTGGTTCTCTGGGGTTGATGATGCTGAGCATCATGTTGTGTAGTACACTGCAGGCATGAAGGCATTTTGTATTTCCAACAATTTTAGCTTTGCTTGAGTTACAGAGGGCAGTGGACCCTCCATCTTGAATGGCAATGCAGAGGATTTTACAAGTGGCAAGTTTGCTCCATCTTCTGTTGCTCTGCGTGTTTTATTGGTCTTAGCTGCCATATTGCTCTGCTCTTTTCCACTGTGTTTCTGTTCATCAGCTGCTATCATTTGTTCTTTGCTGATAATCAGTTGTGAACGTTGCTATGGTTTATATGATGCTTATGTTGCTCTGGTTGGCATGATGCTAATGCTGCTCTCAATAAATGTTCCTAAGATTTCTTTTTAAAAATTAATGATAATGCTTCTGTTGTCTACAGAGTTTCTCCTGCTGTCATTAATGTTTGGTTGATATAATGTTTGCTGGTTAAGATGGTCATTCTGATGTTTTGTACAAAGAGGAGCTGAAGTGCTGTTTGCTGACTCAGATGTATGAAGATACATATCTGTAAGATTTTGCCGAGTGCCTGATTGTGAGATAACTCCAGGGGATTTTTTGGTGTTGAGATCTGGTTTCATCAGAACTTGGCTGAGTCCTTTGGATTTCTGGGTTAACTTTGTTACTGTGATTATTTCATCCTTTACAAGTGTTTTAGTTCTTTCAGGTTGGGAGTCTGGTGTCATTGGTTGATTCTCAAAGTTCAGTTTTGATAAATCTTAGTATGTTTGTTCAGTTTAAACTTTTAGGCAATCATACATTAATATGGCATTTTTCACATTTTGAGTCCGATTCAGAGTTAGATGTTGACATTGATTAAATTATTAAATACATTTTGCAAGTTACTGAAACACACCTTTCACTTTTTCGCCCTTCATGTCATTTTGCTGTGTGAACAATGTTTTGAACAGGAATGTTTGTTTCTCTGACCCTTTCACCAGGTTTCAGTGTCCTGCAGAAATCCTGTAACTCAGTGAAAGTATACACACTGCTTAGTTGCATTGGTGAGTTTGAACTGCATGAGATTTATTTTTGCACCACATTTGACCAGCTTGAGCAAACAAAGCCGATTTCTCTGCATTCCAAGGTAAAAAAAAAAAAAAAAAAATACAACTTTCTCTTAAGAAGAGACAGTTAAGTTATTTTTTAAGCTGGCGTCAGTAGTAGGGTTCAGAAACATGAAAAATGTGCAACACTTTGATAAACCAATTTGTCTTAGCTTGATTTGCTTTCTTGTATGAACTATAGTTATCAACAATAAAAACAGATTTTTAGCGCACTTGAGTTCAGTTAGTCATTATTTTTCAGAAGCAGAGGTAGCATCACACCATGTCTATAAGAGGAGTTAATTTAAAAAACATACTATTAAAAAAAAAAGATAATATTATGTAGTTGACCTTTTAAGATGTCTTTTGAATTTTATATTGGCAGTCAGTTCTGCAGCTAGAATGACTAACTGTTAAGCTGCGCCTTCCTGGTATCTGCTGAATTTGGCTCAAGACTGTCTTCCACCTTTTGCTAGTTCCAAGGTGGTTACAAATAGGTATCTTATGGCAGAGGGCTGTTTCTCATACCCGAAAAGGTTAAGTACTAAATCAAACAGCAAAAAAAGAAATATTGAGCAAAATGCCCAACAGGAGCTGTCTATAGCACTCTGACTGAACAGCCTATATGAATGCATACAGAGTACAGTTTTCTTTTAAATTTGCTTTTGTGCTTCTTCTGACTTAATTTCAAAACATCGCTTTGATACTGTAAATGGTTAACGTGGAATCTTGCAGTAACAAGTCGCACACTAAGTGTGGTTCTCACAATGTGCGAGTGGATCAATATGGAGATTTCAGAGATTGGAAAAAGATTGGACTTTTAAGTTTTGGATTGTTCAATGTTTGATTTTGGTTACCAGCTGATTCTTGGTACATCTCTAGTACAGATGTGTTCTCCTTATCAGATGACTTAGTTCTCCATACACTGGTTTTGTAGCAGGTTTACAATCTGGAAGCAGCTATCTGTTCTGGACTTAAAGGTAGGACTGGACAATTTGACCTCAAAAATGATATCTCAATATAATTGGGTTATATCTCAATATACAGTATCCATGGCCTGGATGCCTCTTCTCACCTGAAACAGACACACTTGGTTTTCCAGATGAGTTTGTAGAGGAACACGTGAGTGGTACCTTCAGGATCACATGCTTCCAATGGCTTATATGCAGGAGGGTAAATATTTAGAGCCATTTATATAGCTCACTTGAAATAAATGTTTTTGAGTTATTGCCCAGCCCCACTCAAGGCTTTTTTAAGAAAGTCCAGAACCAACAGTTGGCCAGAGTGTTATTTTAATTTATTTTCACAACTGTCCGCTAGACTTGGTTCAATTGGAGTTTGAAATTGCAATACTTCAATATTTCATCTGTTGCAGTTCGATTTCACACTGCACTGTGTCAAACAAACCAAACCTTTTGAAAAACCTGTTCTCCCCCTCCCTCGCCTGTGGTGGTGCTGCACCAAGAATCACTGAAGGAAACTGCACAGAAACCTCTGAAGAAGATACTGAGCACAACTTTTCTTTATCAAATGTAAATAAAAATGTAGCAATGTCAAATTTTAGTGGATGTAGGATTTGTCTTTTGTCTTTGATAAAAGGTTTCGAACAATTTCTTCCACTACTCTAGATTTGCGCATTTGTCTTGGTTGTATTTACTCAGAATTCCCTGCGCCACAGTCTGCTTCCTGGTTTTGGAGTGGTCTCCAATCTGCTTGGCAATCATATTTGAACTGTGCCAGTTCACATCAAAACTCAGATCTACGTTTTTAGGCCAGCCATAGTTCACTCAGAATTCAATTGTGCATTCACCTCCCCCAAAATGAACCAGACTTTCTAAGTAAATGTACTACAGTTTGATTAAAGCTGACCAAACTGGGCATGTGTCAATGCATCCTAAATGGACTAAAATAAGAAGACTTTTAAAAAAGTATTTTATGGAGCTCAATGGTTGCTTTACAATGTTGAAAATAAGTTTGCCTTTTTTAAAGGTGTCCAAGAAATTGATCCAACTTCAATTTAGCTTTAGTACTTGAGGTGTAAAAATTTGTGTTCTTTAGCAAAGTGTGACTATATCCTTCTGCTAATTGTGATTAAATGAGAAAATCTTACTTTGAAAGTATGTTTGTCATTCTTCGATGACCCATGAAACTCGAGCAAAATAGTACACGTTTTTTTCCCCATTGTCACCAAAAAGTAATCTGTTTATGCCTCATATCAGTTTGAGTTATTTTATTTTTGTAATGTAAGCATTAGGGTAATTTGACATCAGAGTGTTCACGTGTATGCTTTAGGTTTTCTACAAGACACACATTTGGTGGATTAAATAGAAGGTACTTATTAACCAAACTGTCTTAAGAAGATTTGTATTGTATGAAATGGCTTACCTGTTTGCTTAAGATCAATTGATCACGGGTATTTGGCCTTTTTGTGTAGTGATAAATGGCCCATGAACAATTCTAAACATAGCAACATTTTGGACTTTTTTAGCTTTTAAATTATTGATTTGACTTGATTCAGTTATTTGTTGGCATGAAACTACTTTATGAAATCAATACTATGTGAATATTGGCTTTTTTGAGTTACTTTGTACATGCTCATAGCCTCCATTTGTTTTAAAGAGCAAAAAAAATCTAATTTGATTGTTTTTATGAATCAAGATTACCAAATTTGCTAGAGGTTGGCCTTTTAGTTTTTGTTTTGCATTTTAAACATTTTTTTTTTTTCAAAGTGACACGTTTTTTAAAAAAATATTATTGAAAACACCTCTGGTTTCCAATATCAGAAGACAAAATAATAAATAACAAAATAAAACAGTTTCTACATTATCAAAAATTTGATGTTGCTTGTCTGCATAGTTTGAAGTCTGAAACATTTAGAAACTTCTCTGCTTCCCTTTGCTCTTCATCTGATGGTAGTGTTGCTTTCTCCCCAGGTTGTAGGGCTGTTGTTAAACAGTCAATATGGCTGTAGTCATCAGGCTGCAGGGTCTGCCCATAGTGGCTGGGACCATGGACATCAGACACTTCTTCTCCGGCCTAACCATTCCTGATGGGGGAGTTCACATCGTGGGTGGGGAACATGGTGAAGCCTTCATTGTGTTCGCCACAGATGAGGATGCTCGACTAGGAATGATGCGTACAGGCGGGTCCATCAAAGGCTCTAAAGTGTCACTGTTACTTAGTAGCAAGACAGAAATGCAGAACATGATTGAACTTAGCCGCCGTAGATTTGAAGCTGGAGCAGGGCCAGTAGAGATGACAGCACCCACAGCTGGAAATGCAAACCGTCAAGCACCGACAGCCTCCATACCCACTGTGCAAAGTGGGGCAGGAGGGAGATCTAGTAGCCATGGGAATCAGGGTTTTACAAACACCCCAGCTTCAGTGAGTGCTGTAAGCTCATCACAAGACCAACCAACTAACAAAGCAGCAGCAACCATGGCCAATGTGGTACCAAGCTTCCCCAATAACTATAGTTCAACTCCCACAATTTCCACAGCTCTATCATCACTCAATGCTGGTCCTCCACCCATCTCTGCTCTTGCCAACATGCCCTCCATGCCCCCAATGCCCACAATTTCAGTTCCTCCTCCAGTGTCCACCCTTCCGCCCATTCCTTCTGTTACACCTTTGTCCCAAGGTCCCCCAGTGCCACCTATAGCCCACCTTCCTCATATGTCCTCTCTTCCTCCCTTCAATCCCTCCTTACCTCCCCCAGCAGGAATGGGCTCAGGTCTGCCTCTTGGAACCCCTAATCCCATGTTGTTCAACCCTCTTTCTCCATTGGCTTCACTTGGCCTTCAAGCTCATATGAAAGCTGCAGCAGCTGTTGCCTCTGGAGCAGGGGGATCAAACCCTGATGAATTGTATGTTCTCCTCCAAAATCTCCCATTTTCCTGCTCGGAGATGGAAGTCAGGAACTTCTTTCGAGGTCTTGGAGTAGATGGGGTTCGCCTACAGAGGGATGGGCAGGGTCGACCAAATGGAAGGGCGATTGTCAAATTCTTCTTGCCCCAGGATAGTTTTGAAGCTTTAAAGCGAGGTGGTGGCATGATGGGCCAGAGATTCATTGAGATCAGTCCGGGCTCTGAGCATCACTGGTCCAGCCTCAGTGACAGCAGAATGAGCCATGTGTCTCATAATATTAGTAAATTACATAATGAGGCCCAGGATCATCAGAACCGCCGCATCAATGTTGGTCCTGGAGGCAGAGATCAACGAGAGAGGTCACGATCTCCTCACAGGCAGGAGTTTTGTGTCTATCTGAAAGGTCTGCCTTATGAGGCCAACAAGAGACAAATTAAGGAGTTTTTCAACAATTTGGCCATTGTAGAAGATAGTGTCTTTATTTCTTATGGCCCAAATGGGCGGGCTACAGGGGAGGGCTTCCTTGAATTTAAGTCAGAACAGGACTACAAGACTGGGCTTGGAGCTCACATGCAATACATGGGCTCCCGCTTTATCCAGGTCCATCCAATCAGCCGAAAAGGAATGCTAGAAAAGATTGATGCTATCCGCAAACGTGAAGCAGGACAAGGTGATGGCAAGAACCCAGATGGCATGAAAACTCCAAGGAATTGTGTCCACATTAGCAACATTCCCTACAATATTTCCAAGAAGGATGTCCGTGCCTTTTTTGATGGTATAGGCATATATGAGGAAACGCTGAAAGTCCTGACAGATAGTAATGGCAATGGTTTGGGGCAAGCCATCCTACAGCTGAGAACTGAGGACGATGCTCGGAAAACTGAAAGGCTACACCGCCAAAAACTCAATGGCCGTGATGCCTTCGTCCATCTGGTGACCTTTGAACAAATGAAGGAGATTGAGAGAAATCCTCCACCTCAAAACAAGCGAGGTCAACGCAACCAAAGTCATCAGAACCAAAATCAGCATCAGCAGGCACCACCTAATCCCCAGCAGCCCCAGATTAATCCTTTTGCAGCCATGAGTGGTGATGAATTTACCTTTCTTAGAAACACCATGGGCAACCTCAACAGTAACCCGTTTGTTACGCCATTCTCTGCCCCAGGTAACGGGCTTGCAGGTCCTCCCCCCATGCCTCCTTTGGCAGCAGGGTTAGGGGAAGTAAATCTAGGTGTTGCTCCTCCTCTGGTTCCAGGAATACCTGGCGCTCCTATCTTGGAGCCACCTGGCTTTCGCCCTGGAGCTACTGGAGGAGCTCCTTTTGGCCAGGATGGGCTGCGAGGCTTAGTACCTTTTGACAATGCCAATAGAAAGGGAGCTGGAGGAGGACAGAACCGGGCTGGTGGGCCTACCACCACCACCAATAACCAGGGACTTCCAAGTGGTGGAGCAACAGGTGGACAGCAAGTGTTTACTCCTGGGAACGAAGCCCTCCGGAACCCTTCGGCCCCTGGAGGATCCAACAACCCCAACAATCAGCGTAGTGCTGCTGGTCCAACAATCGTAAAGCTTCAGAATATGCCATTCACTGTAACTGTGGATGAGATTATGGACTTCTTCTATGGTTACCAGGTGGTACCAGGCTCTGTCTGCTTACAGTTCAATGATAAAGGCATGCCAAATGGTGAAGCAATGGTGGCTTTCCAGAGCCATGATGAGGCCACTGCTGCAGTAATGGAACTTAATGACAGACCTATTGGAGCACGTAAAGTTAAAATAAACCTGATTTAAATATTATTAATAAATGACTGTAAATAAGATTTTACATTCGTCTGGATCAACAACTCTGGCTAACCCACAACCATGACTGATTCTGAAGTAAGCCAGATGTCAAGAACCTTGTTGAGACCTTAAGTTCAGTGACTGTCATTACCAAAACTCCTCCTTTGTATAGATACCTACAGGTAAGCCCTGGCACTTGCAGGCTGTCCATAAAGGACTGTAATCCACATATTTTTTTGGTTATTTTTCTGCATCTGCTCCACTGACTTTGCTTCTATAGAACCACAATGGTTGCGAATATGATGGTTATAATGATGTTGGCAGGATTTTGGTCCTTCCATATTATTTTCACTGAGAGTGTAGCTTTTTTTTCTAGTCATGTTGTCTATAGTCATCTGTCTTTCTTCTATGATAACCTTATTGTAAAGTGTTAAACATTGTTGCTGTATGTGCTTAATGCTCTGCTGTTGTGGTTTGAAATATACATGCTCTGTTGCTTGGTAAGATGAACATCTACAGTATGATGCTGTGATAAAATGTTTTTTTTGATATGGTAAAAATTTACATGCACTGTCGCTGCATTCAAATCTTTACATCCTATGTTGCTTTGATGAAATCTGCTGCTGCGTTGAACTCATAATCCATGTTTAAATTTTGAAATTATGAGAAGCTTTTCTTGCTGCGATCAAATGTCTGTGACCTGTTGCAATGGTGATTATGCTTGCATCCCCTATTGTTTATTAAAATCATGCTGATTAAAACTGATGCATTGGTCAGTGTTACCACATAGAGAATATGGGATGGCAAGACAGTGGAGTCATGTTTTTCTTTTTTAACAGAGCTGCTTTTTTTTTTTTCCTCTCACATTTTATGATAATGCATTTTTTCAATTATGCTTCACTGAATACCCCAACACCCCTTTTTTGCAGAAAATGTTCTGTAGGTGTTTGGACTGTAGAGTGCTGAGATGAAGTCCGTAGTGTTTTTAGTTTCTTAGCATTATGTTGCTTGTAAGTTCTATCATGATTCTGATGTTTCCACCTTAAAGCTCGTATTTGTTTCTGATATTGCTGTGAACAAATTTGTATGATCGTATTACCATACCTGATGTGGAGTCTCCTTTGCTTTGGCTAATAAAGGGACATTCCTCACCTGCAGCAATCTCTTCCAACTGTCTGCTCTTCACTTTCTGATTATGGGAACTTTATTTAGCTTATACTTGTCTGTCTTGAAATACTTAACGCAATATAATATTTTTACCATTTGAAGTCTTTGTTTTTATAGTTTAGCATTGTGTTCCTCCATTCAAAATACTTGCACAACCTACCTTGGATGTAAACTTTTATTCAGTAAGCTTATCCAATAGATGCTTCTTGTCCTTTGGCTTTACTTTCCACCTGTTGTATAAAACACTTTACAACTATACTGCATTATAATTGACATCTGAAAGTTAAATCGCACAGTTCATCTGTGCAATTGAAGGAGTACTATAATAAATCTTACACTTGTTGGATACTTTATTAAGTACAATTCACTTGTTTGCAATTGGACCAAGTAAGGTCATGGATTCAGCATTGTCTTTGTTCTTTTTGGCTGCACATCCATAGCACAAATCTGCTGTTCACCACATTCCAACAGGTGGTGTATTGCTTCAAAATCTGTTGACAATGGGAGCCATTGGTATAGAGCAGAGGTCTATACATAACCTTTTGGACCATATCCTGTATGCTTTAAATGTGTTCCTGCTCCAGCACAGCTCAAATGCTTGAACTGCCTTTTTAGTATGTCCTCAGTTTCTGCAGAGGCCTGGTAATGGACCTACGTTTCACACAGGTATGTTGAATCAGGCAGAGATCTAAACCATGCAAGAAATCACCCCTAAAGGACTAACTAAATGCCACCGTCATATAGGGCTGAAGCAATTAATTGGGTTTATCATAATTAAGTATTGCTATAATTGTCAATTTAGTAATGGATTAATTAAGATACAGGCTCTAAAACCTGCCATTTGCTGAAAGAACAGTACCTTCATAACAGTAAACCAAAAAAGTAAAAAAAATATGTACATGTAAGATTAAACACCTTTGTCTTTAAACATTTTACCCAGAACTTCTGAAATGGCATAGTTTTAGTTTTACCATTTTGTAAAACAAACAAAAAATAGCCCAACATTGTAATGAGTAGAAAGGGCTGAGCGTTTCACATGTTGGAAGCATTTTCTTAGATACAGCTGCATACCTTCCTACAAATGATCAAGCGAATGCAAATTTATTTACATATTGCACATTGGGCAAAAAGTTTAGTTTCTTATGTAAAAGAGAATTTTAATGATTTAATTTAATTTTTCTTATGCACTTGTACATTAAATAAACACAAGCAAAATGAAAATTCTGCAGAATGTGACAGTTTTATGAAGTTAATCTATAAATATAAAAATAGCCAGTCGAATAACTGATTTCTGGTTGTTGGCTGCACATACTGTTTTTTTTCTGCATTTGTGTTAGTTGTGATGTTCTACTTACTGTTAATAAAAACATTATTTAAATGAGATTACATCAAACCAAAATAAAATATTTCATAGCACAGAAAAGTGGGTTTAAATTAATGTAAAGCATGCTTAACACAAGCAGTAAGTAACGTTTACAAAACATATGCTTACTTTAGTACTGTCGAGATGCGACGGTTTGGTGCGAGACAGATGATCTGTGAAAAAATGGAGCTCCTCCCAGTGCTACTATATTACCAGCACTGTCAGTCATACTCGTGTATGTGCTGCTAAATGTGCTAATGCTGTTCTAGGAAAATTGTTTAACTGCCGTGATCAGTGGCCTTGCTAACTAACTCGGGCATTTGTGGCAAACTCCATTGTGGTGAACCAGCTGTTGTGTAATAGAGAGAAAGGGAAAGGCTGTGAGCAGCATGTACATCAGGGTGATTGACAGTGCTAAGACCTTCCTCTTGGCTCTGATTGGTTGTTTCTGACGACCAATCGGAAACAACCAGAGAGTATTTGTGCAGATGGCAGCAGGACCACAAGGGGAAGGCAGAGGAGCAATTTTTCTTTCTTTTTTTTACGCATTATTTGTGTTATACTGTCACGACAATGTTAATATTTTACAATTATGTAAAAACACTTTTTATGAAAGTTACATACTGTAGTTATAAAAGCTGTGTGAATCCAGTAATGCCAGTAGAGGGCATTATTGGAAATAGTTTGGTCTGGAGAGGACTCGAGGAGTGGTGAACCTCTAAACGGGTACAAAAGCCATGTCCAGCTGAACATAGACGTGTGCATGGATTATTTTTTATTTGTCTAATAAAAGTGAAATGTGCGGGTATAGATGATGCTGTGCTGCTGGTGTGGGAAGAGCAGAGTTTGTGTATTATAGTAAATCTTGCTGGTGGACATTCAGGATATGACTAAGCGGTGAGTGAGCTTTATTTATTTTTTTTAATGGGACCAGTGAGCTATTGATCATGCAGCTATTGAGATTTAACAGAAGGCATATCTTACAGGTGAGTGATGGATACATGAATTATTGAACAGCATTATGATGATTCTCTTCAGTTGTCAAAGGAAAATTCACAAACAACAAAATTTAACTTGATGTAAGTGGCAGCCCTGCTAATGTGATAAACAAGTAAATAGTGAATTTGACCGGATGGAGCTTAAAAAAGGTGATCTGTAGATGGAACCCTCAATGTGTTAAAAGTGGAACATGGATTTTAATACTTGACAAAGTAAGATCTACTTACAGTTGTTTTTAAATAAATGGTAGTCTCATATGGTAGCCAGGTCAAAATAGAAGCTAAATTAATAAGTTGAAATTAACAATTACCATGCAAATATCTAATATATTTAACATAGTCTTAACACTAAATGCTCAACCACTGGTTGCAACAACCAGGAGTTTAACTATACTTTAGAAAGTTAGCTATTAAGTTTAATGCTACATATTTTAATACCCTGAAAGAATCACAAAGTTGGTTATCAGAGGAAAATTATTTTATTTTTCAATCGGACCGCTAATAAGCACAATATATAAATATAATTAGATTAAAAGTAATTTTCTGCATCGGATTAGAAGTGTAGAGTTTCAGTTAGAAATAACTGAGGACATACAGATGTATGGCCGTTTTTAAATCGTGCTTCTTGCTTAGATCACATTTTCTTATTTTGACAACTCATCAGTGCTATGTTCTTTAATACTTGTCATTTTGAACTTAAACTACAATGCCTTGCAAAGATATTCATAATTATTCAACACATTGATTCTACATGTTTTTTTTTGGGGGGGAGGGGGGATTTTATACAATAGATCTGCACCAAGCAGTGCATAATTGTGAAGTCAAAGGCAAGGAATACACTCTATTTAGGTCTGAGCATTTTTAACATGTGGGTATGGTTTGATCTGAAGCATTTTGTTGATTTGTATATTTAAGGTTGTTGTCCCGCTGGAAGGTGAGCTCTTATCCTATTTCCAAGTTTTTGCAGTCTGAAACGGGTTTTCTCACAGGAGTGTCCTGTATTTAGCACAATGCACCTTGCCCTCAACTCTGAAAAGCTTCCCTGTGCCTGTTGAGGAAAAGCATCCCCATGGCATAATGCTACAACATATTCTAACATGGGTGTGGTGTGTTCAGGGAGATGGAGATTAGTTTTTCTTCACACATAGCTTTTTGCAAGCAAATCAAAATAAATTATTCAAAAATTTAATTATGAGTCAATCGAACACATTGTTCCACGTGTTTGCTGTGTCAGTTGAATGTTAGGTTCAAACATACTTGTGATTTTCAATAATAGTTTTCTCCACTTTTCCACTAAGGGTAGATTTGTGAGTTGCACAACTAATATCTGCCCTGGGCACATATAGTGGAGTCACTGCAGCTTCTTCAGAGATGCCATGGGCCTCTTGGCTGCTTCTCTGAATAATAATCTCTATTAGTTGACAGCCATGTCTTGTGAGGTTTGGATTTGTGCCTTGGAATTCATTTTTAGGTGATTGAACAGTGCTTTGTGAGATTTTGAAAGGTTGGGATATTGTTACCAAAACCTATCTCTGCTTCAAAAAAACACTCTAATAACTTTTCCCCTGACTTTTGTGCCATGTTACTTGGTCTTCATGATGCTGTTTATAGATTAATGTTCAATAAAGTCCTACATCTTTTTCCTACCACTTTCTTATTATGCTCTACTTCATGGCATAACAAATACATCAAAACGCATTAAATCTTGTGGTTGTAATGTGAATGTGGGCAATGAAAATATCAAATATACAAATTTAATATCTACAAATATATTTCTGTGATAAATTAATGGTTTTCTGTACAGAAAACATTAGCCTGTTGTTAGGTATGGTGCAATAATGATAAGTGAATGGTGCATATATCAAGCGGGGTTTTGCTACAGAGTCATGGGTTATGAAAGTATGGAACTGACTTTGAATCTGGTTATATGACTGGATTGATTTGTATGTATGTGTGTGTGTATGTGTGTGTGTGTGTATATATATATATATATATATATATATATATAAAATATAACCTGGATTTGTTTGTTTTGTGAAGTACCTTAAGACAATAAATAAATGAGCTGGACTGAATTAATTGAATAATTAGGAAAATGCTCGTGTTTGATACATTTTGTAGACTATCTGTTGTAACTTATAAAGATGGTTTCCAGCAAATGGTATTTTAAAATGAATAGTGAGTCACTGTGGCTAACTGTTAATGTGCAACTGAAGAAGGCACCAGCTAGGAGGTCGTGTTTACAGGAAGTGGCATGTAGACAGTGGTTTTCATAGTGGGTAAATGACACGCGTAGCTGTTTCTTAAGCAAAGATTTGTACTTTTATCTATAACCTCTGAATTATAAAGTTAAATGTCACCATTTCTCAAAATCATTATATTGAGGTGCAATTGTGATGATAGCCTGTTGGATGTAAATGTTTTGAGATTCTCATGTTTAATCAGGCAGATGATGTTACAAGTCTTTTGTGTGTCTCTTGTTGCTGATGTGTTGTCCAAAGTGATTTTAAAACACTGAAAGAATGATTTAACCCTTTGAATGAGCTTGGTTGGTGCTATAGTAAGACACATTTTCATCGACGTGCTTTTATTGTTCTGTATTATCAGCCAATGGACTAAGTATCTTTTTTGTTTAAAAGTTTATATTTTTAAGATACTTGTGTAAAATGACTTTTTATGCTGGAAGGGAAAATTTGCAAAAATTTACTTGTGGAAAATATTGAGATCATGTTGAAAATATTTCACTATGATCTTGGTTCTATAGCCTTACATTAGAACTATTGTAGCAGTGAATGTTTAATAATTCAGATAATTAATTGCATTCAAGGGGGATGTGAAAATGTATTCAGGGAAGGTATGTGCATTAGAAAAACTCGAGAGTAAAAATGTTATGTTGCAGATCGTTGATCATTTCAACATGCTTTTTTTTTTTAGATATCCTACATGTTTTGTCTGTATCCTGTTATGGACAGTTCTCTAATTAGGTGGTTTATGCAAAGAAAGTAAAGGATTTTGTGATTAATTTGTAAAGTGTATCGCCACTTTTATTGTGAAAGACTGTGAACGTCTTCTCTAGCATTCTAACTGACTGACAGTTTGTCCAATCAGAGCACCGCTCTGTATCAGCCTGACCAATCACAGAGACTCCGTTTTTAATATAGCGTTAGCTAAACTTGGTGGAAGTTTGGAGCTGAGCTAACTGCCTTCCAAGTCTTATATTTGCGGCAAAATAAAATAAAAAAATAGCTGTAGTCTGCAAATATTTAAGTGACTGCTCTAGTAGAGAGGTTGGTTAACGTTTAGTGGTATTAAGGCAGCTGCAGAAGAAACGGCAAAGAAACGTATCTGTTTCGGCGCTGTGGGAGTGGTTCTCTCATCCGACTTGGTGTTTGTTCCTGTGGTTTGGAAGAAAAGAGCGCTCTGAAAAAAAGGTGATTACTTTTAGTTTTACTTCACTTTGTGTAGCTATAGTTCTTGCTTATTCAACTGGCGAGGTAATTCTTTTTTATTATATGTGATTAATTATTCTTTAGCATGCCGTGCTTGCTTGTTCACTAAAAGAGTGTGGAAGAGGATATAGTGTAACAAATATTCATGCATAGCAGATAGAAGAAATTGTATTTAGTTAGATGACACAGAGTCCGTCTATAGTTGTACAGCTGCTGCTGGAGGAAACTGTGCAGTGACTCATCAGAGAAGATCGTCGTAAAGCCGGTTTAGAATGCATTGTAGATAAAATCAAGTTGTTTAATTGCTTAAAGAAGTTTAAAGAATCGTACAATATATTTTTTGAGTCGTTATAGTCGGACTACACAGAAACTGCATATCTGGGTTGATTTGCGTGTCTTTGCCTTATTGGACGGCTTTTCCTCATCATGGTGAAGATATCAGATTATAAAACGCAAAACCTGAGGTTTAAGTGAATTTTTTTTATATGCATTTCAAGTTTATTTGTATAACACCAGTAATCCATAATGTAATTCTAAGTGTGTTGCAGGAAAATAAAATAACAAGTAAAGAAATTTACAATGAAGACAAGAGAGCGTAAGACGCGTTATATATTAGGACAAGTGAGGTTTATATTTGACCAACAATTTTGAAATACAATTTGGCACAAATCTATGTAGTGCTTTATAGAGTATTAACACAGTTTTGAAATTTAAATATATCTCTTTATAATGAGTAATATGCATCTGAATGATATGATTTGATCCTTTTGCTGGCGTTAGTACTCTTAACACCAGTAAGGGGTCTTGGATGAGCTGCAGCTACTTGATTTATCGTTTTTTCCCCGCTTAGGCACCAGTACAATGATCTAACCCTCTGAGATAATAAAAAAAAACGTGTATTTTTTTCTTTATCCTGATGTGACAGGAAGCCCTTTATTATGAGTGTTGTTTACATAGAAAGCTTATTTAGCAATACTTTATGCTGATGTTAAAATTTAGGCTAGTATCCCTGACCCATAGTAACACCTGTGTGGCATGCCATCTGGTCTTTGGCCTCAGCAGATATAATTTAAAGACGAGTTATAATCTTGTGGGTTTTTTTTTTGTGTGTGTGCATGTGTGCATTAAGCTTGAGAAAATTCTGACTCATGTTATCATTAATATTTTGGACACTCTTATTTGACGACTTTGGTCATAGCAGAAATGTGTGCTATCAGTATGTACGGGAGATTATGATTCAGTATCATTTGAGCGAGGGGGATCAAATAAATGTTGAATAAAATTTTCCTGAAAACGAAGCCTCGAGAAACCCCATACTTTTACACATGAGCTGAAATGGCATTTCAGGCTCTCACTCTGTAGTATTTTAAAGTGTTTCTTTTTCTGGTATTAAAGTTGTACTTCACTTTTGTAACCTTGGCTGTAATAACTTATTTCATTGTATTAAGTGTATTTTTTGTGGTTTTGGATGACCTTAAAGAAATATGCATATAATTTATGTAAATGTATGTTCCAGCTGTTGCAGAGGAGCACTATCATTAATTTAAAGCCATATTGCTGTTTTATGTGACCTTGTTCAAATCTTTTTCCTTAGTGACCAATTTCTCTGCCACATCGCATTTTGTATTTGTCGTTTCAATCATAATTACACTACGTTGAATGTAATGGCCTCTAAACATTAAATGTTTGGGAAAAAATTATGTTCAGGTCTTTTTTTAAAAAAATTATTGATTGCAAATTAAACCAGATATGTTTTATTTTCTGGGCTAATCAAAACACCCCTATTTATTCTTTTTCAGATGGCAGACTGTGTCTCTAAGGTTGAGCTGACGGTTTCCTGCGAGAACCTACTGGATAAAGATGTTGGCTCAAAATCAGACCCCCTTTGTGTACTGCTGCAGAAAACGGGAGACAAATGGATGGAGGTAATAGCTCTTTGCTCGTTACAGTTTGTTTTTTCCCAGATTGAATTCATATTTGAGATAAACCCACTGCACCCATCTCTTCCTGTCGCTTTGTCAGCTGTGTCGCACCGAACGCCTGAACAACACTTCAAGTCCATCCTTTAGTCAGCGCCTGAGGGTAGATTATCACTTTGAGACGGTTCAGAATCTGAAGTTTGGGGTCTACGACATTGATAACTCCACTTCTAATCTTGCTGATGATGATTACCTTGGAGGAGCAGAGCTGACGCTGGGACAGGTAACCACCGTACAAGGCCAGGTTTAAAATGTATTAGAAGAGAACTTATTTTACTTTTATTACTTCTGTTTTAGTGGTATTTTACTTTTATTACTTCTGTTTTAGTGATATTTTACTTTTATTACTTCTGTTTTAGTGGTAAAGATCTGTAAATGTTGAAGTTTTAAGCATGACCTTGCATCTTTGTTTATGCCAACATTCAGTTATTAGTTTGTAAGAATCAAGTCACCCTTTTCAGGCAACTTTTTTGTTTCATAAAAGCTTGAGATTGAATATCAATGAGTGACGTCAGTAATGAAAGAATTACTTTTTACGACTGATTTTCTTTATCTTGCAGCCTGACGCTGAATTTTTGTCACAGAGTAGAGAATATCAGGAATACTGTAAACGTCTTGGCAATGAAAATCTAAGTTAAAGCTCATGATTTCCTTTGTGTTTCTGTGTGTTCAGATAGTTTCCAGCAAAACTATAACCAGACCTCTTCAGCTGAAGAAGGACAAGCCAGCTGGGAAAGGAAGCATCACAGTAAGTAGCCTGTATTTTATTGAGCAAAGCATCTCATTGTACAGTTTGTCCTTAAGGAATCGGTGATGATGAAGCATTATTAACGTGACTGTCTGTAGATCATTGCAGAGGAAATCAAAGACAATAAAGCCATTGTGTTGGAGTTGGAAGCTAAAAAGCTTGACAAGAAGGTAACAGCTAAAACTCTACTAAGATTGCTGAAAAGTTCATTTTCATTAAAACAGAGCAGGAGCAACATGGTTTTATTGCTTTGCTGTGATAAATGAACAAACCTGTTGCCTCCATACACATTACATTTTGTCTTCTTTGTTCTTCAAAAAAACTTGCTGAGAAAACTGATTTTTCTCCAGGATACATTTGGGAAGTCTGATCCATTCTTGGAGATTTTTAAACAAGGAGAAAATGGGAAATGGCAGCTGGTTCACAGAACAGAGGTAAAGATTTTTATTCATGTTTCTGCAGCTTTCAGAAACATGAAAGTTGCATATAATGGGTGGATTCCTTTACATCCACCCATTAATGATCTTCTATGGTAAAAAAGATGTGATGTGTGTTTTTATGTGCAGGTGGTGAAGAACAACCTGAACCCCAGCTGGAAGAAGTTCTCCGTTCCACTCCAGACCTTCTGCTCCTCCGACATGGAAAAACCTTTGAAGGTTTCACCAATCACGATTTAAGTTCCCCCATAACAACCAATCAAATCTTCATTGGTTACATTAAATCCTTTCCCTCCTCTGCAGGTGGATTGTTCAGACCATGACAGTGATGGGTCTCATGACCTGATCGGTTCTTTCACAACAAAAGCCTCGGAGTTGATGAAAGCTGCTGGTGGCTCACCAGTGAGTTCAGTAAAAGTAAAACTTGTAAGTTAATTTTTTTTCTGTTTGCCAGTGGTCATTAAGTTGTCCACTTTGCAATCGCTTAGGTGGAATTTGACTGCATCCACCCAGAGAAACAGAAGAAGAAAAGCTACAAGAATTCTGGGGTTGTGTCAGTGAAGAGCTGTAAGGTATGGACTGCAAGAGCTCAGGATTGTTTTTATTAGGTTCCATAAGAATACTTGTGATTGTATAAGCATTGAAAACTGCATTGTGTTTGTTTCTTAGAATTAGATTTTAAGTTTTCAATCATCTGACTTTTGGTTTCATGTGTTCCCCTACAGCTGGTGACTAACTACTCATTCCTGGACTTTGTGATGGGCGGCTGCCAGATCAACTTCACTGTATGTCCACATACACTAATGCACAGACTGAATTTAATATTTGATTTTGATCAGTTTCAGTTACATCACCTCTGAATAATTAACTTCTTGGGATTTCATTTTTTATTGAAATAAATCCATGTTTGTCAAAACATTAGGTCGGCATCGACTTCACCGGCTCAAACGGTGATCCTCGCTCACCCAACTCTCTCCACTACATGAGTCCGGATGGGCTGAACCAGTATCTGTCTGCTCTGTGGTCTGTGGGGCAGGTGGTCCAGGACTACGACACGTCAGTACACAATGAACCACAAACTACACCCACACAGAGTCAGAACCTGAAACAAACTAATCTCAGCAAATTAAAACATCATTAAGTTTATATCTCCATTGATTTATCTAAAAGAAACCCCAGGTGTTAAGTGCAAATATTAAATGGCACGAGGACGTACTTTCAGTAGGCTACCATTCTGCTGTTAAAATCCTTTTTATTTTATAATTAAGTATTATAACTTTCCGAGAAACAGAAACTGTTTATAGGATTGAATTAGACAGACAGCCTAATTCATAAAAATAATTGAAATGCAATGCTAAAATTAACTTTTGATATTCTGATTTATCTCCATCCATCCACAGGAACACTACTTAACACCAAGGTTTCACACACGCACATCCTTCTAAAACTCCAAGCAGTATGCACAATGTCCTAGATTATGTAATTTATGCTTTACTTTACCTTTTACTACCTCATTTTTTCTGCTTTGGAACCTTTCTAATGTCATTGTTAGAACAGCCGTTTTATGCTTCAGGATTTATTCGCATTTCCAGACCTCTGTAGGAAAGCATAATTATTAACCCACATTCAGTTCTTTTGCATGCAGCTCCCAGTTTAATTGGGTGATAATCTAAAACTGACACCTAGACTAAGCTTTAAATCTACACCTGCATCCTAAGTGCAAAATTTCTGTTTGGAAATACTATTTCCCCTTTCTAATCTTGTTGGTTGCAGTATGGTGAAGTACAACCAGTTCGACTTCCCCATACTGCATATTTGCTATAATTTTTATAATTTCTGCTTGTTCAAAAAAAATTCCCAGTTAGAACTGTTTGAAATTATTGAGGCCTGTTGTAATTTTTACATTTTAATTTCTTTCAACATATGTGACTCTAACAGCAGGTGTGTGTTCTGTTGCAGTGATAAACTCTTCCCAGCATTCGGGTTTGGAGCCAAACTGCCTCCAGACTTTCAGGTCAGCTTTTATAACCAACCTGATGTCTAGAATCTAAAGTACAGCCTCATGCATGACAAACCTGCATGAATTGCAATCAGCAATAGGAACAATCGTGGCACCATAAACAAGCTAACATTAGCAGTTTTTTATTAATGATTTACATTTATTTTATTGTTGTGCAATCACTGAACTGTTGTGGTGTTGGTTTCACAGGCGGCCCATCATGAGTTTGCCCTCAACTTCAACCCCAGCAATCCATACTGTCAAGGTAAAGTAACACAGATGCAACATAATGCCACGGGATATCATGGAGGGCTGCTGAACACTTATCCTAAATATAATACTAAGATAGGGTTGGCAGGAACGAAGCCATTTCAAATCTCAGGTTATTTTCTAAGCTTTGTTTGTCTGCATTGTTTGATTAGTTTCTCCTCTGCTCTGCCTCTTTGTCTCCCAGGCATTCAAGGGATTGTGGATGCTTACAGAGGGGTTTTGCCTCAAATTAAACTGTCCGGACCCACAAACTTCTCTCCCATCATCAACCACGTCGCTTCCATCGCCTCCGGTGCCACTCAGGCTCCCACCGCCTCTGTGAGGAGCCGCAAACATCTTAAATACACAAAAATCTAATCTAACGAGCACAATCCTGTAGAGTCTGATCTTGTTTTGTGTCTGCAGCAATACTTTGTTCTCCTCATCCTCACTGATGGCGAAATCACCGACTTGGACCAGACCAGGGATGCTATAGTTCGGGCTTCCCGGCTGCCCTTGTCGATTATTATTGTGGGGGTGGGGCCGGCTGATTTTAAGGCCATGGAGCTTCTGGATGGAGACGACGGCGTCCTCAGGTCCACTGTTGGCGAGGCCGTATCCAGAGACATCGTCCAGTTTGTCCCATTCAGAAATTTCAAAGATGTAAGTCTCTTAGTAAATAATAGATGCACATTTTTTCACTTTTTCCATATGAAACAAAAACAGTGAAACGTCTTTTTTTTTTATTCTCAGTCCCATTAAGTGGAAATGACAAACGTCACTTTATACAGGAGTGCATTGTAGCTGTGGTTCTCAAGCTGTGGTACACATACCAGTGGTGGTACTTGGGTTTCCTTTAGCAATTCTGAGAAAATATTTAATCAGTTTTTGAAATGTGAATATAAATAGATTAGCACTGATGTTGAACTGAGTTCTTTGCCTATGTTGATCTTTGCATCATCAGAAATTTCTCAAAAGTAAGATCAAGTGGAGAACATTCTGCAAATTCTAATTTCTGAGTAAAAGTAATGCACATTATTAAACTATTTCTTTGAACTAAATCATAAATGTCCAGTTGTTGACAAGAAACTAAAAAAAGTAAATATACCGTCTTGTGTTAATACTGCTTTTCCATGTCAATATGGTGGAAAGTTTTAGTATTTATGGAGATAATCCAGGTTTTTGAGAACTAAAGCATTTTGTGAAGTTTAGTTTGCTGCTTCCTCACAATATACTCAGTTTAACATGCCTTGACATTAATAATCTTTACACTGACTAAAGTTAGGAAAAATAACTATTTTCTGCAATAAAAAAAGAACTATTTTCAAATATATCTTGAAATTAATATCCTATTGAGTGTTTTCAAGGAGACTGATTTACTAGCCTTCCTTAGTTTTTCTTTCATGGATGTTTACAAATCTATTTTAATTTTACATGTCTTTTAAGAGAAGCCTTAATGTTTCATTAATATTGAATGGAACTTGTACACAATTAGAAATTGTTGCACAAATGGTTGCATCAAGTCTAAAACCCTACAGCCGTGGTTAATAAGCATCATATTTGTTTTTTCTTCTTGTTTGTGCAATTTATTCCCTTCTTGACATCAAAGCACTGCGCAAACTGTTTTATACTTTAAGAACTTTTACGATTCAAACTAGGGAGAAATTTTTTATTTATTTTTTGTTTTAAATTCTGTCTGATAGACTTGTGTGCCAGAAAAAGATGGATCGTGCGCTGGATTAACTTTTTTTATTTAAAAAACAAAAAAAACAGACCTGCTATACATTGACATCTGTCTTTCTTTGCCCAGGCTCCCACGGCGGCGCTGGCTCAGGCTGTTCTCGCTGAGGTCCCCAACCAGCTTGTGTCTTACTTCAAAATGAGAGGCCTTGAACCGCAGAAACAGCAAGCTGCTCCCAAATCCTAAACGTCGCCTGCATTCCCCAAACTCCAGCCTCATCTCATTCCACATCACAATACTATAGCTATATGCTATGCACAATCAACCAGTCATTGATAGTTAGCATGAAGTGTCAACCAATTGCAAAGGAGTACTTAATCTACAAGCCTGTCGCAATAATTCTGGATAAATCCCTCTTTAAAATAGTTTTACAACTGCATACTTTACATATTTATCTCTCTAGCACCTAAATGATAATAAGATAGATTAGGACTTTTGCTTCTCTGTAACTAACTATGCATGTTTTGTGTCAAGTGAGAAACACTGAGCCACACAGGAATACATGCCCTCTATCCAACTTTATCACTCTCTCTAGTGGACATTTGTGGAACTACAGGAGCAGGTATCCCACCACTCTGTGTTTTCATTCCCAGTTACTACCAGCACTTTTGCACTCCGATTAGCTGTGTTTTTGCGGTTTCTGATTAGCTTTATTGATTAGGTGCCAACACTTTGCACTTTGCCTTTGCCTAAAATGCTGGAAAACTAGAATAGAATGAAAGACGCTACCAGCTTTGCACCTGAAGCCTTACTCAAAACATTCTTATTGCCTTATTTTTGCAATGCAGATGTGCCTGTCTGATGCTTCTCAGCCATTATAGCCTGAGTTCAGCAACATAGCTAACATTAGCTTGTTGATGACGCCATGATTATTCCTATTGCTGCATTTTTTACTTTGTTGGTTACCAGATCATACATTGTTAAAAGGCTACTATATTTGTACAGCTGCAATCCTTCGTTGTTGCCTCCATCATGATGGTCATCTCAGTGCATTTTTTTTGCTTTAAATGGGACCATATGGTCAGAATTATTCCATGCCAAAAATGCAGTGTAAACATTAAATAATCCTTACCATCATCATAGAACCAGAACAGAAAAATGTTGTTAAATTTGACAACCCACATTTATTGCCATTAAATACATTTATTATCTGTAAAGTACACTGCTGCCAACATTTCCACAGTAATCACTTCACTAGTACTTTTGCCTTTATTTCCAGTGATTATGGTCACTTAAAATCACATTTAACCACTTTAAATCACCACTTAAAAAAAGAAGAAGAAGAAAACTTTCTTTACATTTTGGGATAAAAAAATGTATTTTTTGTCTTTTGTTTTCTATAGTTTATTTTTGAACTTGTGCAGAGGAGAGTTGATCATGTTTGGGAACAGCTTAAATAAACGCCACATTCGCACAAAACGTGTTTGCTGAAAGTCTTTGGGATGGTGCTGAAAGTGCTAAAAATAGCTCGTTACACACACTGACAGTTATTGTCTCCTCTGAGCAAAATTGCTACATCACATCATTCTGTTATAATCTTTACGCATTGTGCCTTTTTAGTTTATAAAACTTGTTTATTCAGGAGAAAATAGGAAGATATATACAATCCTCTTAAACAATCTTCATCTAAAGCATATTCTATATCAGCATCAAGAAACAAACCTTCTGTTTACTTTTAACGCATCTATTTTTATGCTTTCATTTGGTTATTTCATCTTTTGTCGTGGTTAGATATGTGGCGACATTCAGCTTTGGGACTACGGGTTTATTTCCTTGTTTAAACTCTTGAAAAATGCCTGGTGTCTGGTAAAAGGGGTCATCAGTAGCTTCTCAAACCAAGCATTTGCTTTTTAAAATAAAATGACCTAAATCTGCTAAGGGAATTAAAGCAAGCATTTTTGATATCTTTTTTTGTAACTTATTGAATAGACCGGACTGCAAATCCAGATTTTTCTGTTTTCATGCCAAATTGCAGTTTAAAATTTAGTTCAGCTTCTTTCAGGTTTTAAACCCTGTTTGGTTTAAGTCTTGATGAATTGGTCTTGAAATAGTTTTCTTTAAAAATACCTTTTAAAGTAAACTAAATCTGTTGAATCGTGCAAGCTGTTTTTCTCTTGCCTTTTCATTGTAATCTTGCCAACATGTCATGTGATATGATGCTGGATTCTCATTAAACAGTCATTCCTGCTACACCATTTACAGCCTGCAATTTTTTGTTTTGAACATCTGAACAAATGCTCCAGTATCTATCATGATAACATGTCTCTTCCAATGCTGCATGTTTGAATCAATAAATAAAGCAACTTTAGTAAACAAAGATTTCTTCATGTGTGCATTAATTGACTAAAGTGAGTTATTCTGCTTCCATTTGTGCCATGAAATTCCATCTTCAGATACTTACAAAAATTCAGTAGAGGTTTTGAAAAACATGACACTAAAATGTGCAAAGTTCTCCATGACAGGTAGAACAGATGAAATGCAAAAGCATACTTTTTGTTTTCCATTAACGAGGGCTATGAATGTTCCATAAAATAGGCCTATATGTTATATACTCTACATTTTAGAGAACCCACTGTGACACTGTGAAGCTGGCCAGAATGAAAGTCTGATCCAGCAGCAGGAAGTGGCAGGAAGACCAATGTCCAACAGCTTTGCTGTCAAGTATACAGAGTCTGATTTCAGAGACTTTTGAAGCTCTTAGTTCTCTAGTGTAAAATACAGCACCACACTAATACTGTAATATTGTACAAAGCTTAAAGATGCAGAAATGCAGATTATGTCAGTTGATTCATGACCCTGTTGCTAACCTTACTAATTCAAGTCAAGTACCGGTTTAAATGTTACGTTTTGTAACGCTCAGCCTCTGTATGTGTGTGTTTTCTGAGGAGGAAACTAGTTGAGCCACTATTTGCTTTATCAAACATTAGAAAGACCTGCCCAAAGACACACTTTAGTGAGCCTACATGTAGAGCCACAGTCTCACACACACTCAGAGCAGACTCGGGTTGTTTCTACCAACACTGAAGAGAGGAGACCTTAAAACATGTAGACGTAATCCTAGAAAAACCAACAGGAGAGCACAGAGGTGAAGGCCATCATGTCCATCAGTGTGGATCTAAAGAGGATCTTCAACCTGCCGGGACGTTCAGACAGAAAGGTTGAACTCTCCTTCAGAGGTAATTTGTACAAATATGCTCCTCTCTCTGTGAAGACAGAGCATGAGAGGGACTCCTAACAAATATTTCCTGGAAGTTTCATCTGTGAATATCTAGTTTAAGGCTGTTTTGATGTGGTAGACAGATTGAAGTTCATTTAACATTTTTTACACCCTACTAGATAGTTGTTTATGGTCATTGCTTTAATTTTGACATTTGAATGAATGCAATTAAGGCTGAAAGTGAAGGAAGTATGAGGATCTAAGTAAAAATTTTACACAGAACAAATGTGTCTTAAATCTGACCGCAGTCATTTTCACTTCTCAGGATTAAAAGATAAAGTTTCAGACTGTGGGCTTTTTAAGGCTCATGAGGAAGGTTCATCATAGTATTATTACATTTCCACATAATACACACATAATTAAGTTCCCAGTTGCAAGAGCTATGATGTGATCATGTATGGTTGTTTTCTTTTTTTGTCATAAGAAGTTATTTTATTCCAGGAACAACTGCCTCAACCATATATATTTTTTTCCAAACCATTAAAACAGTTTGTTGGTTCATTGCCCTCAAGAGGTTAGTAGACGGTATATCTGCAACACTAGTAGCTTCAAGGCTTTAATAGCATCAAATATTTATCTAAATTAAGAGAAAGAACAAGAAAATGAACTATAAATCTAGTTGGAAAGAGACAGAACTTTGGAAAACAACCCTGAAACACAGTTTCACAGTTTAGAGCAGGAGTCTTCAACTCCAGTTCTGCAGGGCTGCAGCCTTTAGATGTGTCTCAGGTCCAACACACCTGAATTAAATGACTGAATTACTTCCTGAGTATGCGGTCAAGATCTCCCAGGTCCTGCCAGTGACCTCACTACTTGACTCAATTGTGTTAAAGCAGAGAGAAATCTAAAAGTTGCAGGACATCCATTTCTTTAGAACTGGAGTTGAAAACCCATAGTTTATGAGCCCAATCCAGTAAAATGAAACAGATTTTCTAACCTTCATTTAAAAATAGAATAATAATTGTGTTATTTAGATTGTCAGTCCTCTATGATGTAAAAGGTTTTATTTCATTTATCCATAACAGTCTATTGCTTTCCATCTGTTCTTCCTATTCCGCTTCCACCTAATAACCAGATAATAACCGGATAGGATAAATACTGGTGTTGCCATTGTAACCTGTTTAATCTATCTATCCTCCAGGTTTCACTCATAAAACCAGAGCCCCACAGTGTGAGAATGTTGCCATCTTCAACGAGGTCAGTAACCTTATGAATTTTGCAGAAACTGGAAACTTATTTGAAGATGAACTGAGGCAGCTAAACATGCAGGCTGATTACAGAGAATAAACAGGTGTGGCTGAATGTCCAGAGTCATTTTCACCTTCCACACTAATGACAAGTCCTTTTGCAGCCTCTAACAAACTCAATGCCTGGGGGCCAAATCTGGCCTGGCATAACTTTTTATGTGACCGATGGATACTAGAGGGACGCATAAATAAAACTTTCAAGATAACATTTGTGAACTTAAGTATTATTTTATCAGTCAAATCAAATGAATCATGAATTCCCTTTCAGTACATTAATGATTCATGGCCCAAAATGTCCCAAAAATTCAAATGAGGGCTGCCTACATGCCTATTTCTACGAAGCTGAACTTCTGACTCCCAGAGCAGTCCTGTCCAACTCCTTCCCCAGTCAGCTCCTCCAGACTAGCGGCAGCAGCAATTAGCAAACACCTGGACAGTCTGCCAACTTCACCATACACCTACTTCTCAGACCAATGCTTCTAAGAATGGTTGTAAATGGCATAATGGAGAAGCACTGTTGTGATGCTTGAAGGTGGAGTGTCAGGAAGAGCAGGAGCTTCTTAAAGAGACGGAGGCTAATTTCAATGCGTCAATTTGTGAAGTCAAATCAAAGTTTTGTTTGATATACATAACATTTTCATTAAAAGTTGATTGAGCTATAAAATAACACTATGTGCTTGGAAAATACATGATATTCCTCTTTCCCTCTTTTTTTAAAACAAAACATGGACATCAGCAGTGACAATGATGGTTAAGTTTAACATTTTATACAAAAATGCTTTAAGATGTTTGATGCATTAAATGTGCACTTTTTAAGAATGTTATCATTTATCATATTGTTCAGAGAAGGTCACAAGCCTGATTGTCTGGTTTCTTGAAAACAAATGTTTTAACTTTATGACCAGAGGCAATATTTGTTGAACTGGTGAAGCTGCACCTTCCAGTCTGTCGCCTGGTGTTAGTTGATGTGAACATGCAGTTCATCTCTGTGTGACGTGAGCAGGCACAGGGTTTCGGAGAACCTACGCTATATTTCTTTACTGTTGAGTCAGTCAGGTGTTTGTTCTTTAGGTGTTACCAGGTGAATGTTTGTGTGCATGTCTTCCTCTAAGACACGGTAGTTAATGATTGTTCTGGAAAATGTCCAAAGTAAAGATGGAAACTGTCTTTTCCTACTTGTTCAGGTTGGATGATTTTCTGTACTACAAACAGATTTTTTTTTTAAACTGAATTTTACGGAAAGACAAGAAGCAAACTGATTATGGAAGTCCCTCAGAGTCTGTCAGGAACAAAGTATGCTGAAATGGCAACTTGCTATGTTTTGGTCCAATGAAACCAAACTGTAAAACAGCTCTAATCAGGATTGCTGGCTTAAGATCTTGCAAAATTTAAAGTGTTTGTGATTAAATCAATTTTGGATTTTCACTCGTTCTTCTGATGTTTCATTTTTAATGTATACACTCATCCTTCATTATATAGTTCCAGTAAAAACTAGGGCAACATTAGAAAAGGTCCTCAACAGTTGCACATTAACACATGTAATGTTTTCAAAAAATCTAGAAGTGAAATAAAAGGTGCTTCAGCTTTGATCTTTGTGTAATTCTTTGCATGCAGCATTTCCGTTGGCCCCATTATGGTAAAGAGATCACAGAAGAACTTTTGTCTATCAGCGTTTACAACTGCAGCAAATTCTTTTCCAACAGGTAACACACACAAACACATGTATGCACATGAATCCAAACTCTTAGCATCCAACCATCTACTAACCTGAAACTGACCAGAAATTACCACTTCCACTTGAATCTCATTCAAAAGCACAGTTTCAACCTCTAATCAGATAAACTGCAAACAGTGAAACAACCTGATGTTACATTATATGTATTTAGACACAGTGTTTTATTAGATAATAATAACTGTCTGTGTTTTTGTAGACTGCTCGGTCAGCTTGTTATTAGTCTGCAGCATGTAGTTACCTCCGGAAGGTTGCTGCTTCGAGAACCTCTGACTGATGAAAACTACAGCCTGACTGATGTAAGGCCACATTAACATCATCTGTAAATGTGTTGAGTTCAGTAGCAGCCATATTGGTTACCTCTCTGTCTCTGTAGATTATTATAGAGCTGGACATTCGGTTCCACCCACTGGAGGGAGTAGCAGGACAATGGGAGGGACTGGACTTTTTGGAAGTTGAAGACAGTGATGAGTAAAAACATATCTACGTTTTTCACATATACACAATATAAAGTACAGTTTGAGAAAAACACTTGCTTTCTTGCTTATTGTTTTTGACTCATTTACATGTTTCTCTCAGACATAGATAACCTGAACAAATTCAAAAGCAGTTTTTAGGTGATGATTTTTATTTAGGAAAGAGCTATCTTAACCAATCAGGCACTCTGTACTCCTTGATCAACCATCAGGACCTAACTACACCCAGATCTGTAGAAAAAAGAAGTTACTAAAATAAAATCTATCTGACAGCATGAAGTAGGTGAAGTATATTTTGGGATGTTGTCTATAATTTGCCTCTGTGAGATGCATAAATTAAGACTCTGGAAGACAGACTTAAATAAGTAAGCATATTTATTAAGCAATACAAATAAATTTAAAGTTTGAGCAGACCTGGAATGCAAAGATTAAGTGAAGCAAAATTTAAAGACTAGTCGAAGGGAGAAAGCTATAGCATAAAAGTCTCAGCTTGGGTGTGTTATCTGTTTTCAAATACTGCGTATGCTTAAAGATCTCAGAATGCTACATATCCTGCTCCTACTCTCAGAAAATTCAAGAACAGACAAAAACAATGTAAATGATATTAAATATCTTTAACTTAAAAATGTTTGACTCTTGGTAGAAATAAAAAAAATATATATGTGAACCAATCCATAATTTTCCTCTTGGAACAATTAGCCTTTTTTATGTTTTTAAAAACTTAATTTGCATAGGAATTGGGTTGATTGATGTGTTATAGTTCTATCAGCTTTGTGTAATGTATATATGTCATTTTCCAAACAATTTAACTATAACTGGAGCTTTTAACCCTAAAACCGAGTGATTGGTAGCTTTTAAAAATTATTTAATAAACAAACTTTTATAAAATGTAGTCCTCTTACTGCAGCTTACATTTTGTTCAGTGAAGAAATAAAACCAAAGCTGACCTTTTGTAAAAATTATATATTACAATTTTGAAAACTAACGTAGCATAAAAACACACCAAACATGTACCCATATGTTGTAAACCCATAGAAACAAAATTAAGCAGACAGTCTTTTATAATGCATGTTCAGTCTTTTTGCAGGATGTGATATACCATCCATTTTTCACAGAAATGCAGAAATTTTCTCTCTGGCTTCCTCTTACAGTCTAGAGGGTGTGGAAATTGCTGTTGCACACTTTTATATTATCTAAATAATAGATAACTGGAATCCCACCTTCTGCACCATGTTTGATACTTTGCTTTGCACAAAATACTGGAAGAGGAAGCTTGCCTTCTTGGCTGTCTGTAAAAGATTGTTAAGCTAATTTATACACAGATCAACTGCAAGGCAGAGAGATAGTAGTTATTACTTTCTTTTATAACCTTTTTTTATCCATTTACAGATCAGTTCTGGTCATCAGGAATGATGGATTTGATGACATTGAGAGGTGAGACTTTGCTATAGCATTCATTTGTTTCTGCCTTTGCAGATGTTACAGGTTAAGATTCATTTTGATGAATATCAGCAAAGAGACAGTCAGAACCTGGAGTATTTTACTTCAACCACAGCATCATGCAAAAGCATTCATACCCCTTAAGTATTTTCATGTTTTGTGACATAACAACTAATAAAAATAACAAAAGCATTTTCTGGATTTGTGTTCAGCTCAGTTTTATTCTTTTGCCCCCAAATAAATTGCAGTGCCACCAACTACCCCCAGAGTCCACTTGTTTGTAATTTCATCTCAGTATAAATGAGGCTGTTCTTTGAAGGCCTCAGAGCTTTATTGCAGAACATTCATGAATAAACATCACCAACTCTGTCCTTTAAGATGCAGTGTCCTCCATGTTCTATGTGCATCAGGCTCTGCAGAAGGCTTGTAGAGAAACATTCATTTTATTAAGGTGTTTCCTACAAATAAAACATCTAAATCATGCAGGACACTTGCTCTTGAAGACCGAGGCTAGCCATGCCTGGCTTATATCAAAGCATGTTTGTGTGTCATAAATGAGCCAAATCAATGCAACACCTTTTCTGTTGTTTTTGTTTGGACAAAAATAAAAAACCTTGTTTCTTTTCTTTCCACTTAACACATAGTGCTACTTTGTGTTGGTCTAGCACATAAAATCCCATTACAACAAACTGGAGGTTCTGATTGTAACTTGACAAAATGTGAAAATGTACAAAACATGTAAATACTTCTGCAAGGGGCAATGTGTAACTGCTAATGAATCAAAATGATTGCTTTTCTTTATTTATTTGAGTACAAACCTCTATTTTCTTCCGTTTTAGTAAATAATCTCCACTCTGCTCTGTCTTACTTATTGCAGCTTTTAAAACATTTATAAACTATTTACATAACCTGACCTTCATCATTTTTATAATGCATTTTCTAATCCAGATAGAATATGATTGCCTACAGTGACTCTTTAAAAAAAAAAAAAAAAAAAACTTTCCTCCTGAAACAAGAACAAATGCAGAACCTTGTCTTTTCTTGTTATTAGAGGATCCATGGCGTCTCGCAGCGATCAACTGGAGAGAGATGCTCGTCGTCTTGGACAGAGCCTGATCCGGACAGGCGATGAAGACGAAGATGATGAGGATTATGATTATGATGATGACCTTGTGGAGATGGAGACCAGTGGCATCACTTTAACTCCTCTCAGGAGGTAAGTCGGTGTGACGTTCTCTCTCTTACCCATCAGCGTGCAGAATCACTGATCTGCTGGGTGTGTCTGTGCAGTCGTTGCAGACCCCTGTCTAGAACTGCTGTTGCAGCGATGCCCAGAGTCCAGAGCTTTCAGGTGAGTTCAAGTTAGAATTTATTATCCTGCCAGCTAAAGGTAAATCCAGTAAACACTCCTGTTAAATCTTTCTGACGCTCTTCTGAAGTTTATTGAGTTAAGCTCCATAAAGGTGTGTTTGACTGTGTACGGATGCAGGTGAACGTGAACATCCTGGAGGCTCAGAAGCTTGTCGGCGTGAACATCAGCCCTGCAGTTTTTATCAGCGTTGGAAGTCAGAAAAAACACACAGCAACACAGAAATCTACTAACTGCCCATTCTACAACGAGGTACGCCAGAGTTGGGAATTCAGGAGAAAACTGTGAACCAAATCAGAGTCTAATGTAGAAATCTAAATCTAAATCAGGGAACTTAGATGAATGTATGTTTTGAAAGAAAATAAAAGTTGAGTTTGCATTTATTTCTACGTTGATCTGACCACAGCTTTTGGATCATTTTCATGAAAGAAAGATCAGAGTAGAGCCTGTCAGATTTTTATTTAAACTTTGCATGAACTTTCTAAAGAGTTTGTGACGTAATGCTCTTAATGAGCCCTTGGAAGAGATGGAGGCCCACTGCATCATAGATCCTCCACCATACTTAACTGTGGAAATTAGGCGTCTTTCCACATGTCATGGATTACATATCAAGCAAAAGTAGAGTAAACTGAAGTTGTTTCTTCTTTTCCTCTTTTCACTTTTTCTAGAATTTCCAGTTTGAGTTTCAGGAGGCTCCTCAAATCTTCTTTGACGAAGTCATAGAAATAAAGGTTCCTGAAACATTTGCTTATTTATTTATTCTGCTTTTCAGAGATAAAGGAGTCATCATGATCACTTGTAACCTTATCTCGTCTCAGGTGTTCCACAGACGGACCTTGGCCTTCCTGATGACCCACATTGGGACCTTTAAGATTGACATCTCCACCGTGTACAGTCAGCCAGGTACCAGTACGGCTTGCAGCTCACAACAAAGAACTCTGACCCTATCTAAACCCCTGACTCATCATCTGTTTGCTGCTCCAGACCACCGTTTCTATCAGAAGTGGGCTCCTCTCACTGACCCAACCGACACCAGGTCAGGAGTGAAGGGCTTTGTCCGGGCCAGCCTTAGCGTGCTGATGAAGGGAGATGCTCTTCGGATGCCCAGTCTGTCAAAGGGCTCCTCGTCTGGAAGCAGCGAGGATATAGAAAAGTCAGTGAAATTAAGTATTGCCATGATTTTAAACAGATTAAAAATACCAAGGAGATGTTTTGTTTCAGATTTTACTTTATGGTTGAAAATAAATTTGCCAAGTCTCAATGTAAATACAACTGAGATTATTGTCTTGGTTAGATAATTGACCTCAAACTTCATGCTGTTACCCTTTTATGGGAAATTTGGGAGTAATTCTTGAATGTCTTGTTTAAACCATATTCTTGCCTAAAAGAACCTTCCACCGAGGTGAATTTAACATTTTTAATGCTTTTTTTTAAAGAAATCTGTTACTTCCTCGTGGTATGCCGTCTGAGCGTCCATGGGCTCGGTTTCGTGTTCGGATCTACAGAGCTGAGGGTCTCCCAACCATGGAAGCAGGGCTGATGGCAAAGATGTCCATCACTGATCGGGCGGTTTTTATTGACCCCTACGTACAGGTGACCTTCGCTGGACAGCAGGTAGATGAACAAATACAAATATTCTTGGTATGAAATATTTAATTGACATTGTTTTTGCTTGTATGCTGTTGATGTTATAGCACATTATAGCACATACATTTAAGCTTTTAGTGGTAAAGGGGTAATTTCATTTGGTAAATTTGACATTTTTTATCGTAATGCTTTTTGTTTTTAGGGGGAAACATCAGTCGCCAGTGCCACCAGCTACCCCGTATGGAATGAAGAAATCTCCTTTATTGAGCAGTTTCCTCCATTGGCACAGCGAATCAGAATCCAGCTTCTTGATGATGCCAAGATGGGAGACATAGCTTTAGCTACCCACTTTCTGGACCTGCAACAGATATCTGATCGCACCAGGAATGGTATGAAACTGAAATAGTGCATTAAACATTTCTATACTTTAACTGGAGAAAACCAAAATAAGATTAAAATTGCCAAAAGAATTGTGTATTGGTATTTTATATCGAAACAATGGAAAATCTTACTGCCATTAGTGTTTTTTATTAGATTTTATTTGAACCTGATCCAGGACTTTGTTAGAATACCTTGAAATCATGCCCAAAAAATGATAAACTTGTATTTTTTTTACTGATCACACCAAGGCTCTGACAAATCATTTTTGTACATTGTGATGTAAGTAAGTCATTTTACAAACCCTGAGTCACTGCTCACCATTTCTCTTCTTTTTACTCCTACTCCTCTTCCTCCACAAGACATTGCTAAATATGATGGCTGAACATCTGTTTGGCAGCGACAAAAACATTTTTTTTTTTTTTCCCATTTTAATTGCATTTTGAAAACTTAAAACTTCTCTCAGTTTCTCAGCAACCAGCCTTCAGGGGAAACAGATGAGGTCCTGGTTTAAATTTTGGTAATACTGATTCACATGTTATGCTACCTCTGCTGCTACCAGACTCCATCACAAATCCTGCAGGACACAGATATGCTGCCACTGCCTTACTAAGCCCCCAGAGTTTTGGGTTTTGTGCCAACCCAAAAGTTTTGAGGATCTCTCCCACTTCACCATGCCCGACAGTGGAACGCCATCATAAACATCATAACGCCATCGGTTATAAAAGTGACCTTTTCAAACTATATGTGTATATGTAATATTTTATTAGCATGTTTCCTTGAAAACCATCTCTTAACAGGCCAGAAAAATATTTTATTAGAAAATAAATAAAATTGTTACACTGAAAATGTAATTTTAATAATTACTTTTAATTTTTAATACTCCTGATTTTTTTCCCCCCGTTTTTCCTTGCAGGATTTAACCCAACCTTTGGTCCAAGTTGGGTTAATCTTTATGGTTCTCCACAGAACTCCACCCTGGGAGACGTCCACCAGGTAAAATACATTCAGATGAACTAGGTATTTACAGCAATAATGAAGGGTTTATGATGCATATTTAAATTAAAGGTACCAATTCCTGTTATATTTACATGAAGACTATAGACATAAGCATATTAATTTAACTTGACCAAACACAGAATGAAGGGTAAGAATATGTCAGACTCATCAAACTTTAGCTGATTTTTCATAAGACTGTCATTATAACACAAAATTTATTTACTTACTTACTGAAAAACAAGAGAAGCTGCTACTTGTTGAACAAAGTTACTTTTTGACAAGGTCAAGTTATGTTGAGAGAGGGTTTTTTCAGCCATCTTTTTCAAGTGAAACAGGAAATATATAAAATGTAATCAAGGTATGAATAAATAGTATTAAAGAGACAATTACTTTCAGGCCTTAAACGAGGGTTTGGGTGAAGGGATCTTCTATCGAGGTCGAATCCTCCTGGCTCTCTCCATGGATGTTTATTCCTCTCCGACCGCCATCCCCACAGATACCGGCTCTGTTGCAGCCGTAAAGGTATCACTCATGAAATACTCCGGTTGCAAATAACAGCTTTATCAACTGTTTGATTTGAATATGTGACACTTTTATTGTATGGGCTCTTGAAGGTGAAAGGAGCACGTGGCAAGTTTGGACGAAAGAAGAAAAAGAGCAGCAAGAAAGAGAAAAAGGAAGGTGAGATCTTACAACAAATTTGGTTTTACCCATCAAAAGATTTCACATGTTGGTATAAAATGGGTCGCCAGCCATCTTTGATAGTTGCAACACTGCAATGATCACTTTTGATTGGCTGAAAAGAAGAAAATAAAAAAATATTTAAAACATTTTTTGGATTTTTTTCGCTGCCAAAGCAACTTCAGCTCCGAGTGGATTAGCCGATGAGGCTGAAGAAGCAGGAGTTGAGGTCCCAGAGTCTGTCGCTGTGGAAGTTGAGGAGATCCATCCTCTGCCTGAGGTCAGCATGGTCATTCAGTTTGGTTTAGTTTGTTGGTGTTGTTCCACTTTACAATCATGTTAAGAAACTTTAAGAATAAAAAGGTAGAAGTGCCATCATTATTTTCAGGGGTTAATCAGGTAAATAAAGGAGGGGAAAATAAACAATGTTGAATAAAGTTAAATAAATGTTAGTAAACTTTATGTATGAGCTATTTATTCAACACAATATTACATTTCTTGCCTCCATCTCTATCTTAATTTTGATTCATTCATTTTAATCTCCAATTATTTTACTCTACAATTAAAAATAAAAAAGACAAACCAAAAATCTGCACAAAAAGCGTTAATGAGTTTTAGTAATTTTAATTCTCTGAAATTTAAATTCACTTTTGTCTGTGATATTTTAACTCATATTTTCAGAATTAAACTGTTGGGACGTCGTTATATTTTTTATTGCATTCTGGAAGTTATGTAAAACCTTAGTGAAATCTGTTACTGTTCACAATGTATTTGTGTTTACTTCAGGGTTATCTCGGACAGAAGGAGGAGTTTCTGCTGTTTGCGTCTTTGTTTGAAGTGACAATGATAGACCCGACTGTAGGAACAAAACCACTAACCTTTGAACTCTCCATAGGTAAACATAATATAATACATGTTTTTTGTGTTACTAATGCTTTATGTGCTGGGATTTATCGCAGTCTATGGGGCACAAACTCAATTTCTTATTAATTATACGCCATCAGGTTGAAGTCAGCTTTTGTTTTCTGACAGCTAATCCCGGAGGCCTCTCATCTTTTTGTGTTTGGCAGGAAATTATGGCAAGGCAGTGGGAGTTGGGAGATCTAAGAAAAGCCAGAGCAGGGAGGAGCTGAGGAGGAGCAGAGAAGATCTGACTGAGGAGACGCACGGTTTGCTGGAGTCGGAGGATGAGCTGGACAGAGAGGAGATGACGACTCCTGAACCTGAGAACAGATCTGTGTCTTCTGCCATGAGACCTCAGCCCACTGACTATGACAGGTACACTGTCAAAAATCAATCCAGCAGGTCGTTTCTTTAAACACGCTTCATCCCCACAATTCAGGAAATGCTCTAAAAGTTTTCCAACTTCATAAATTACTTCCACTCTAAACTGGAAAACGTTTCTTTCCAAAAGGTTTGTTGTCATACTTGTGATGTAAATTTGCAATTAGCAATGATCAGCGGCACCAACTCTAAAAAACTCTTTTTTTTTAGCAAGTCAAATTTTTAGTATTGTTAAATTAGATGAGAAGTTTCCTTATTCCCATGCTTATCAAGGATGAAGATGAATTAGACAAACCCTTTGAAGAATGAAATATGTATGATGCTCAGATGAGGAAGACAAATTATTAGAGTAAAATTACTCTAGGTTACATTATAATTTAACCTGGGTGGGTGGATTAATAAACTGGTAGTAATTGTTAAAGAGAAACCAGATTATATCCTACAACTACATGCATTCGTGTTTATCAGCTTCTGTGTGTCTCTTTCATTGTTTTTAGGTCATTTAAGTGTATTCAGCTTCAGGCCCCGTCAACAAACGTGAAGCCTTGTCTGTATGTCTGGAGTCAGTTTGAAGATCACAGCTTTCGTCTCTATCAGGCCAACTGGCTTAGCAAGATGGCCGACAGGCTGGTGGGAGTCAATTGCTTTGAATTTGTTCTCAAACATGACATTTAATGAATCGTTCAGTGTCTCCAAGGCTCTTCTTCCGTATTTTAGGAGATTGGTCTCAATCAGGTGGAAAGTTATCTGCGGAGGCCGAAGAGTAAAGCAAAGGAGATTTTGACTGAGGTGTTACTGGAGCTGGTGACGTGTTGCAAGTGAGTTTCAATCAGAAAGGTTAATCAGAAAGGTATTTGGTTTATTATCTGATTGGTGTCTTCCTTTGTCAGACAGTTCAGTGCTTTCTCAGACAGGAGGTCACAGTCCCGTCCCAACAGCCTGGATAAATGCAGGAGGGAGTTTATCAAAAAGAATTTGGTGAGTTTATTCTCAGCTTTGTTTCTGCCGCTGACAATGTGATCGTCGGTTCCTAGCTGACTGTTTCACTGTTTGTAGGTTGTACTAGCCAGACAGGCAGTCAGAGTCAGGCGAAGGATTACCAGAACCAAAACCAAAGAGCATTTGATGGAAAGCTGGAAGATCTTAAGGAAGCTTCGACAACTGGCTGTGGAGGTTAGGCAACACAGAGAGGTCGTGCAAACTGCAAATCACCACAAAATCTGGACATTCTTTGACTGAGTGCTGACATCTCTTACCTGCAGCCCCAGAGCACCATCCCAGATGCTTTTCTTTGGTTACTTAATGGAAGCAAACGACTGGCTTACGTCCGGATTCCTGCCCACTCCATCCTTTTCTCACTGGTGGAGGAGCAGAAGGGGCGGGACTGTGGCCGCATCACCACTCTCTACATGAAGGTTATCCGTCTGCTTTTACCTATAATCTTAAAGTTGCCCTTTTGATAGGTGTCATTGTTATACAAATAAAGCAGTAAGGAGGCCCAGGTGTAAATGCTTTGAGCTGCACGTTATGTGGTTCCTAGACAGTACAAAACATTTGTATTAAGACTGCGTCATTAGTGATGCTTAAGGTTTAAAACGGGGTTTGCATCCCGAATCTTTTTTTCATCATTTGCTTGCTGTAGTGAGCAGATGATATTGTGAATATTAGGTAATTTGTCTCATTGTGCTGTAGTCTCCAGGATGCTCCCCAAGTGAAACATTTGCAAAGCTGGAGGTGTACCTGTGGCTTGGTCCTGTCAAGTACAGTAAAGAGGCAATCAACAGCCTACCAGAAGAGTTCATGCCAATCTATGAGGAGGTGGAGGAGGAGGAAACCCAGAGGCAACTTCCTGTGGAGGGAAGGAGAAAGTTTCCTGTCAGTCTGTCGTGTCAGGGTGAGTCAAATGATCATCAATAAAGCAAGAGACATATAGTTTAATCAGAAGCCTTGTTCTAGAGAACCTTTGAAAATCTCTGTCTCTACAGACAGCAGGTACTTCCAGCTGCGGTGCCACCTCTACCAGGGCCGTGGCCTTATGGCTGCAGATGACGACGGCCTGTCAGATCCGTTTGCAAGAGTGGTCTTCTCTACGCAGTGCCAGGTCACCAGGGTATGTCCCTCTACTCTACTGGTTTAAAGGTCTTGGATGCTCTGGCACCGAATAACCTGATCTGTATCTGTATGACTTTGTACAGGTGTTGTCAGACACCCTCTCTCCTTCCTGGTGTGAGTGTTTGTTGTTTGACAAAGTTCTGCTGGAAGGAACGAAGGAGCAATTTCAGCAAGACCCACCTCTCATTATCATCAATATCTATGATCATGACACAATGGTAAATCGACAACTCTTTTCTTCTGATGCTCTGTAGGTTAGACAGTTGCTTCCAGTTCAACCATGAGTCCAAATGACTTTTTTGCAATAATCCAGTTGAAAACAATCCAAATCAGTCGCGTTGGAAATGGTTAGGCGATAAATATAAAAAGAAAAAGTTGTACCTATTCATTTTAATCTCTAGATCAATGATGAATCTGTTTGAAAGTCAGTGAAATAAAGTAAGTTATCTGATATGTGGACAACTCAGCAGATTAAAACTTGGTTTCAAGCAGTTCGTGAAACTCTGTGTTTATGCAGGGTAGTCCAAAGCCTCTGGGCCGAGCGTATGCAGAGCCTGAGTTTAAAACTGTGGAGCAGTTTTATGAAAAGCCCAGACTTCAGTTCTATGACGTCAGCAGGGGGCGGGTTCCTGCCGGAGAGCTGCTGGCTGCCTTTGAGCTCATTGAGCTTGACTACTCTGCTTTTGGAGAGGTAAACCTAGTAAATCAATCAGTCTCACTGTAACTGCTACATTTGCATCGTATTTTGTTACATTAACCAAAAGCATAATTGTACTCTAATAGACTTTTATGTGATACACCAACAAGTTGTAGAGCATAATTGTGAAAGGGAAGGGGAAATGCTTGAGTTTCATCATTTGGACCAAATTGGGACCCAAATCTAATTGGGAATCTTTAACCAGACTTCATGTTCACAAATATAATCATTCAGTCTCACCAAATTTGAACTATTTTTCAAAGTAGAGTGGGAAAAGCTTGGACTTTCTAGATGTGGAGACATTCTCCAAACAGACTGCTTTTTGTATTGGCCAAACACACAAAAGTCCAATAAAATAAACTGAGATTTGAGAAAATGAGAAAAGCTCAACAGTTGTAAATACTTTAAAAGGCACCTTAGAAGATGCAACCTCACTCTGGTGAACGCAACGTAAGTTTGTCATTAGTCTGTGATTGGTAGATGCTATTAACCTGATTATTTTATTATATAATTGTAATATTAAAAACACCATATAAGATTATTGCTATATTTAAAGCTGTCTTTTGACCCAATCCCCTGAAGCCTCGCCTCCCCGTCAGTGTGGATCCTCAGGAGCTGATCTACGACAATGAACAGAAACATTACGTCATTCCAGAGGGAGTCCGACCTGTTCTGAAGACCTTCAGAATCGAGGTGGAGCTCGTAAAAGCACGCACATTCTCTATAAAAGTTTAAAGATGAAGACTCTCTGCAGTTTTTTTGCTTTATTACTTTTGTTCAGGTGCTGTTCTGGGGTCTGCGGGAGCTGAAGAGGGTGCAGCTGTTTGAGGTGGAGCGGCCACAGGTGAGAGTGGAGTGTGCAGGACAGCAGCTGGAATCTGAAGAGATCCAGAGCTACAAGACCAACCCGAACTTTAAGGAAGTGGTCCGCTACATTGATGTGGTCTGTTTCTTTTTCCTTGCCATCAAATGCGTTTAGATTTATCTAAGATAAATTGTGATGAATGTCAGTAGCTGCAGCACCAGACATTCTGTTTAGAGAACAAAGCTGAACATCCAGCTGTTTTCTGCCTTTGGTCCTGTCAGGAGCTTCCAGAGCAGTCCTACCTCCACCCTCCTCTGACGGTGTTTGTGGTGGAGCACCGGGCATTCGGTCACCTTGCTCTGGTTGGGTCCCATGTTGTCCAGAACCTCATGAACTACGCTCCACGGGAATGTGGAGGGGAGGAAGAGGAACAAGAAAAAGAACCAAAACCGAAAGGTAACAGCATTAAAACTGGTAAGCTCTGCAAAACAAGTTAGAATTTTTTTATATTTGGAGATTTTCTATATTTTTTGTAGAATTCAGGTTTGTGCCCTTCCTGTAAAGTCTCCTGTTTCTTATTTTTGATGTCCTGTTTTACTGTGTGTGAATCTGTGTGCTTCCACTTACTTACAACTTTGCTGCTGGTTACATGGATTTCTCCACTGGGAGACAAAAAAAAATAATATTTCTTCTATTTTGTCATTTCAGCATGCAGTACTAGTTATCTGCTCTGCTTTCAGTTACATCAGATTTTTTTCTGTTTTACTTTAAACAAACAAACTGAAATTGGTCTAAGTCGGTGCTGCTGTGGAACAACACCAGTTGTGAAACTCTTCTGAGACCCACAATTAAAATAACTGCTGCTTTTTTCCCCAACACTTTTGCATCTGGTGGATTAGTGACAAATCCCACGTACGTTTAAATGGAGGATGCTTTACAATGTGTTGAACGAGAACATAATTGTAGTTGATGAATGTGGTTATCATGGATTGTATGGGGTTGAGCTAGATGAAATTCAACTGCAAAATAAATTACTATATTTTCCAAAAAAGCTGAATTTGAAGCTGTTCTAATGTGGAATAATGTTCCTCTGCAGCATGCTGCTCTGAACTGCTCAGATTTTTCAGTTTAAAACATTTTTACAAGCGTTGTATGTGCTTATCTCTAGTGAGGCATAATTCAAAGAAGATAAACCCTTTGACTTCAGTGAAGAACATGAGGCTCAGCGGTTTGCCAGTCAAACAATCAAAAATCCCCATTAACCCCATGAAGATAGTTAATGTGAGTACATTAATCTCCCTCTGCTCTGCTTATGAGAGACACAACAGCAACACATTATGTTTCAGCTGCCCATAATAAAATACGAAAGTCTGGCCAGCTGACTCTCCTGGTTGATGTAAACGCCTTTAGGCTCCCCTGAAGAAGCTGAAGAGAAAGGCGGAGGAGCTGGAGGAAGAGGCTCCTGAGAAAGAGGAGCTGGACTGGTGGTCCAAGTACTATGCATCACTGGAGGAACTGGAGAAACTGGTGAGACACAGATCATTTACCCGGCTGGTCTTTCTCAGTATGTCATGTCCTGTGAGGGTCTTACTGCCACTTGAACATTTTTACATTTTCTTGCATTTCAACTGTAAATTTCAACATATTTTGTTCAAGTTTTATGCAAAATGCCAACAGAAAGTGCTGCATAATTGTGAAAAAAATGGGAAAAAAGTAAATGTATTTCAATAAATTATGATGTGTTCCTGTTTGCAGGCTGCAGAGAGAGAACAAATGGAGGAAGAAGCAGAGACAGGTACAGATTAACTTAGATCTGATGAACAACATGCCAAGTTCTTATTTTATCCTTATTTGATCCAACTTTAAACAGAAAAAAAACAGATATGGGATTATGCAGTTAATTATTAATAAAACAGTCTTGTTTATGTTTTTTGTGAATATACCCAGGTTTGAACATTATTCTTCTCAAAAAACAAATTTCAGTCACATTTGTCTCTTTGGTTAAGTTTTGATTGCTGCCAGTGAGTTAGAGTCAATATGAATATCTAATAGGGATATTGTAATATGATTAGATGAAAAGAGGATGATAAAAGATACATTTCGGAGAATAAATCTTTAAAGTATTTTAAAAGAGAACTTTTCTGCTTTGAACAGATGGAGTAAATCTGACGATGGCAAACATTGAAGAAGAGGAGGAAGAAGCAGATGTGGATGAGATCGAGCCTCCTAAACGCAAAAAGATTGCCACACTAAAGGTGTTCAATAGACCTTAATCTTTCAAGTTTTATTTAATGTTCAGTCAAAGACAGGCGCCCATCATTTCTTTGACCTGATCAGTACTGAACAGTATCAACAGATAAAAGATGTTGAGAATCAGTCTGCTTCTCAACATAAAAGTGAGCTTTGAATGATTTTCACCACTCCAAAGATTACGTTTCTGTTCAAGCGTTTAATTGATGTTTTATCATACAGCTACAGATTCATAATAAATAGTCATCTGCATTTAATGCAGTCTTAGAACATATTTTAAATGGATTCTATTTCTATTGCTGTCCTTGAGATTTCCACCAGAGAAAATCCCATTAATTACATTTTCAGTTTTTATAAGTGTCATAGTTTTTATTATTTCCAAGTTAAAAATCAAAAAGTAATTTAAGTAAACTATCAGTCTCACAAGAAAACAGGCAAAACTTGGAAGTGTTGGAACTGCTTTTAAACACGATGTTAAGGCTGTTGAATTGAAAGCTGCTCAATCCACTAATGGAAAGTTGAGTGGAAGAAAAAAAAAGATGCACAAGTAACAGGGATAACTGGAGTCTTGAAAAAATAGTGACACAAAGCTCATCGGAAAACGTAGGGGAGATTCTTTATTAATTCACTAATTTATTGAACTATGTGGCAGTGAAATAAAAAAAATATAAATTAGACTGAATACTTCCTGAATGATTCAAAAACAAGTTATTTAGTGGAACATCTTTGTTTGTGTTCAGCTGTATGAGGGTGATCTGGAGTCAGAGTTCAGTGACTTTCAGGACTGGCTTCAGATCTTCCCCCTGTGTAAAGGCCAAGCCATCACTGAGGATAATGAGGAGGGTGATGAGGAGAGGCTGATGGGAAAATACAAGGTGACACTAATGCAGCTCTGGATTTATATATGACTGTGTTTCTATAGAATAGCTTTTTATTGGTTCCTGCTTTTCCTCCACAGGGTTCCTTCCTGGTTTATCCCATCGATGTGGAAGACAGAGATGACACCACATGTCAGATCACCAATGGGATTCCTAAAAATTCACCCGCCAAAGTCTTGGTCAGAGTTTACATCGTCAAGGTGCTGGTCTGTTTTTGTCTCTCACTCATGTACAGTACAAACTCTGCAGCAAATCTCATATTTGAATTATTTGAATCTTCTCAACATCTAATTCAGGTTTGTGTTACAGGCCACCAGCTTGGCTCCCACTGACCCGAACGGTAAAGCTGACCCTTACATTGTTGTGAAGGTGGGAGATCAATGCTTGGACTCCAAAGATCGATACATCCCCAAACAGCTCAACCCAATATTTGGAGAGTCAGTTTCTCTTTCCATTTCCCAGTTAGCTTGCTCCCATCTGACCCCCACCTGCCTTAGAGCCTGTCTGAATGTCTAACTCTGTATTTTAGGGTGTTTGAACTCACAGTGTCTTTTCCCCTGGAGACGGAGTTGGTTGTAACCGTCATGGACCACGATCTGGTTGGGGCAGATGATGTTATTGGAGAGACTCGGATTGATTTGGAGAACCGGTTCTACAGCCGCCATCGGGCCTCATGCGGTCTCGCTCTTCACTATGACACGTTAGTATCACTTTGTAGGCTAGTGCCAAGACTCAACAACATATTAGCACAAAGACATATACAGCTGTATATAGCTGCTCTTTTAGAAACAAAACTACCATGCATTTTCACCAAAACCACACAGAAGTGCTAAAACTTAAGATAAAATCTTACCCTGACAGCTATACGTGTGTGCAATGTATATAACTCATTCAATGTGTACTTTTCTCTCTGCCTTCAAAGCGATGGTTACAATAAGTGGCGTGATGCAAAGAAACCATCAACAATCTTGGCTGAGCTCTGCAGGAAGAATGGCATCCCGTCTCCAGAGTACAGAATATCTGAAGTCAAAGTCCTCAACATGATCTTCAAAATACCACCAGATGCCGTACCTGAAGGTGGGACAGAGAATAAAGGTGGACAGACAGAAATAAGTAGACAGAATAGATCTCAACAGGTGGAGTTAGAAAGTAAGAGAGTTTACATCCTGAAGCACTATGATATATATAGAAAGTACATTTGTGGGAGCGAGCAGTTTGATATTGTGCTGAAAGCCAAATTATATGTTACTGATATGAATTTATATGAATGCTGAAAACACAATTAAGGATGTTACAATAAGCATCAAGGTGGAAGGATATAATAAAATATTGCAAAAACATTTAAAAGTTGAGAAATGAGAAAAAAGTAAAACTGCAAAAAACTATATGAACGTGTTATTTTACACTCACCCCACTTATAACAGTAAGTAGCACATGATTGTAAAGTGAGAGGAAAAAGAGACATGGTGTGCAGTTTTCATGCAAAAAAGATCTGAAAAATGTGATGTGCTTTTTGCGCAGCCACCTCAGAGTCAATGCATTCTGAGATCTCTCAATGGAATCAAACCTTTGAGTCATTTGGTATTTATCTCTAACACTTTTGCACATCTACTTCACATCTACAGAAACTCCAGTTCTATTTTCAGTAATTTAGGAAAGCTTCTTTTCAGCGCACTGACAAATGCCTGACTTTTGAAAATATGACATGCTGGATTTCTAATCAGACTGAAAGCAGCAGCAGCAGCAGCTCTGATAGAAGTGTTGTTATTTTTATCAGGTCTGCTGAAGAAGAATGAGCGGTCTTCAGAGGAGGAGGCAGAGATAGAGGAGCATGCATCCCTGAATGTGCTGCAGCGCTGGGGGGAGATGAGGGAGTTCCTCCCTGGAGCCGTTCCTTTGGTTCCGGAACATGTGGAGATCCGGTCCCTGCAGAACCAGGACAATCCTGGACTCCCTCAGGTTCAGAAACATGCACAAAGCAAAAATTAAGAACAAGTCTCTGCACATGGTGTAAACGGTTGCTCACAACAGCATTTTTATGTCTGCTGCATATTGCAGGGTTATCTTCATATGTGGGTGGACATGTTTCCCACCGATATCCCAGCTCCGCCTGCTGTTGACATAAAACCTCGTCTACCTGAACTGTAGGTACAACTGAAAGTAAATCAACAGGCTAGAAAGAAAACTACAATAGCTCACGTTTGTGTGTTGTTTTGATTGTGACAGGTATGAGCTGCGTGTGATCATCTGGAACACCGACGACGTGTTTCTGGATGACGTCAACCCTTTCACCGGCGACCCGTCTTCTGACATCTATGTTAAGGGGTTTGTAGACTTACACTTCAAAACAGGTGTTTGCGCAGTCTGACCAACCACCATCACATTTCTTTTTATTATTTTTGTAGCTGGATAAAAGGCCTGGAAGGAGATAAACAGGAAACTGATGTCCACTTTAACTCCCTGACTGGAGAAGGAAACTTCAACTGGAGATTTGTTTTTAGGTTTGATTATCTTCCCACTGAGGTACATGCATGTTAATCCTGAAGTCTCTACTACAAAGCTGGGATACTTAATGTATCCTGATGTTATCTGGCTTTAATAATCAAGAAAACAGAGCATTCAAGGTACATTTTGCTTAATTGAGAATTCTGGAGATGTTGACAAACGTTTTGTCACACATGAATAAACTCAACTAAACAATTTAAAATTGCTTCATAGTTTAAAATAACTCAAGTGCTTGGAGAAACAACAGAAACAAGCGTTTGAAAATATGTTAAATGCAACGAAAAATTATGTTAAGCTAAAAAATATCCCTTTCTGCCCTTGTAGAAAGAAGTGGTGTACAAAAAGAAGGAGTCCATCTTTTCCCTGGAGGAGTCGGAGTTTCGCCAGCCGGCTGTTCTGACGCTTCAGGTGTGGGACTATGATCGCATCTCAGCCAATGACTTTCTAGGTGAGACTAAAAGTGGTAAAAACTTTTTGCTATCTGAGAAAATCATATTTAACCTGGTGAAAGTTCAAAACTATGGAAATACCTCGAAAGTGATAGCAAAACAGAAGGCAGCACACTTTGACATTCATAAAAAACAAAGACAGCAGAGCAAAATGATGCAAGACAGAAGCTTTATTCTGCTCCAAGTGAAAGGCAACTCTCCACTCGATAGCTTGATTCTGTCATGATCTATGGGTTGGTGGTGAGGAGAGACGCAGAGACCCAGGTTGTGATGAAGATGATGATTGAATGACAATAATCCACGGGACAGAACAACAGGGAGCACAACGAACACACGAAGGCACAGGGAAACAGGCCGGTTACAGACGACGATGACACATGACAAGGATCCGACAAGAGACAAAGACAACAGGTGGAATTAAATACGCAGGGAGGGTAATCAGGGAATGAGACACACCTGGGAAGGGAAGACGCAGAAACAACAGAGACTCAGGACAGAAACTGAACAGAAAAAAAAAACCTTAATACACAAGAAACACAGATCACAACAGATTCTTTCATATTTCAAAGATTTCTTGACTGAATGTTACATTCCTAGTGTTGTTACAGAGGTGGCTCAAGCAGAGACATCCCCATCATGCATGTCCAATGTGCCACATGCATATTTTAGCATGATGTTAAGTCTATGCCTGACTACATTAAAGCTTTTTAAACAGTTCAAATTCTGGTTAAATTCAGGTTATGTTACCAAAATGCTGTGTGATTTTTATGATTCAGGGATTTTGTTTCTCTGGATTTTAGCAACTAAGACTTACACTTATAATACAGACACATCGATTATTACTTCAAGTTGTTAATTAGTGACATTATTAATTACACATAGAATCAATACATTACAATTTTTATCTTCACTGAAACATATTACATTATATTTAGAGTCTCTATATTTAGTTGGTCTCTGTTACTTTTAGCCATGCAGATTTTATTCACAAAACAATCATGCCCTGCATTCTTTGAGAGTTTAAACAATTTTGGCCAAATATTAAATAGAAGAATTTAGTAAAAGTAAAGTAAAATTTCACCATAATTTGTGTCTGCTAATTATATCTGTCAGTATCTTAGAGTTTTGTTCAGGCTTGATTGAGTCCTAAATGTCTGCATACTATTATGTCTACATTTGCAATAAAACATGTCATCATCCATGTTCTGATTCTCTTTCAGGGTCCATAGAGCTTCCCCTCAGCAGCATGGTGCGACCGGCAAAGACGTCCAGCAAATGTACGATTGAAATGGCCATGGACCAGGCCAGTCCTCGCTTCTCCATCTTTCGAGCTAAAAAAATGAAGGGCTGGTGGCCGCTGGTCCGCTTGAAGACGGCTGAGGACTTTGAGAGGGAGGAGAAGGAGAAGATAGACGCCAAAAAGAAGGGACGCAAGAAGAAAAAGACCAAGGACAAAAGAAGCCAGATGAACAAAGAAGACATCCAGTACTCTGACAGTTTGGGCAATACTTACTTGTTAATGGTACAAAAAATGATTGATCGTTGATCATGCTTGTTGAAATTAATTTGAACATGAACTCTGAAGAGCTGTTATTGTATTTTGAAAGAAAAGGGATGTTGAATCTCTTACTACTAGATCTTCAGCAGACTGACCTTATTATTGCAGTTACTGATGCAATACATCTGCAACTACTTATAGCTAAGGTTGGACATCTGTAACGCTCCAATTGTCTCTGTGAAGGGAAAGGTGGAGGCGGAGCTTCAGCTGGTGGCGTTGGAGCAAGCGGAGGCGAACCCTGTGGGGCGTGGACGCAAAGAGCCAGAACCTCTGGAAAAACCAAAGTAACATGCAGTCACACACAAACATGTCAATAATATAAATACTGCAGTAAATATGGACTTTAAATTGGGAGATCAGGATTGCACAAACTAACAAAGATGAGAATGCTGCCTGACTATTTTCATATTTGAGGATGAGTAGCCATTTTTCAGACTTCCAGAGGGGCTGCAGGTTTTTGAATCAAGAGCTGTTTTTCCTTCTCTTCCAACAAGTAAAGACTGTCTAATAATGCAAAAAACATACTTAAAATCAAGACAGCACTGCCTAAAAAGGTTTTGTGACTAAAGTATTTATTAAAAAAAGCAATTGTTTATGTTGAATTAACACATGAATAATATTTTAGGGTCTAAAGGCAAACTCTTATGAGAAGAAAAAACAACTTCCATTCTAAATCCTATCAGAAATTATTGAACACAATTCAATGGAAGTGCACCCTCTAAAAGATGATCACTAGGTGCTACAACAACAACAACAACAACAACGACAACAACAACAACAACAACAACAACAACAACAACAACAACGTACTGTATAAAACTAGACAGGACAACAGCTAAAAATCTATCATGACTACTCCATACAGACTGATTTTTTTCTGTTTTTTGTTTTTACATTTTAATCATGTGTTCAGAAATATTAAGCTATAAAATCAGGCAGTTTATTTCTCCATTCTTCTTCATAAATGATCTCCAGAACTCTTCAGAAATATTCTGACATAGAATACGTCAGACAAATGCCCTGCTGTGCTCACAGGTATTGTCGACGACGTGATCAGTTTGTATTTCTAACTGACACTGAAGTCTGTCTAGCTTAGTTTGGCTGCCTTGTAAAGACTGAGGCTTCAAAATGAAGAAAATCTGAGTTCCTGGCCTACTAAAATTAGATCAAACCTTGAAACAATGTATTTTAAGTCTTTAACAAATAAAACTTTAACCACCTAAATGGTTTATGCTTAATTGTTTTGAGAAGCCAAGTTAGGGTGCTATTCAGAGTGAAAAAGTGTAATTTGTGTGTCTTCAAATCTGATTTAAAAAAGTACAAAGGCTTGAGAGTCTTGTGTGGTGAAGTCTGAGGTTAGAACATTTTGTCTCTTGCTGATTCACAGTAACGTTGTATCAGGGTTGGTGTTGGCTGACAGGGCTTCCTTCAGCAGTTCAGTTTCAAGCTTTGTAGTTAGAAATTGGATGTTCAAGATTCCCAGTTTTCATACAGTTTTATTCCCTGTGACTCAATAAGTCAGGTAAAACTTGGTAATCATGTTCTTGGTAACATATAAACTTACATGTGAGTTTTATTCTTTTGAAAGTATATCTGTTATCTGTTGAAGTTTTTCTTTGCCTGTCAATAAATGTTTTCTTTTCACTAGTTGTACCATCTTAGGGATTGAGCTGAAACCTGGAAGATTTGTTTCCCGTCATGTAAACTGAACAAAACCCCCGCGTATAAATGCTGCAACAGAAGCTAATGTTTGCATTAATGTTAGATTTTACTGTTTTAGAGGTTGCTGACAAAAGCTTTTTTTTTTTTTTTGTCTTTGCAGCCGTCCTACCACCAGCTTCAACTGGTTCATCAATCCTATGAAGACCTTTGTCTTCCTAATCTGGAAAAACTACAAGAAGTACATAATAGCCTTGGTCATCCTCATCATCCTGACGCTCTTCCTCGTCCTGATTGTTTACACGTTGCCAGGAGAAATCAGTTCCCTCATCGTCAACGGATGAAGAAACCTGCTGGGACTCACCGTTGCGTTGTGCTAAACTCCAAACAGTTTCAGGTTTCATTCTCAGACTGATATATTTAACCACAATACCAACAGAAATTGATCATCAGAAATTTGTTCAGTATCGGCATAATCTGTCACCAGAGCCAATTAGCAATTACTTCAAGTTTTAGGAAAATAAAGTTTTTCTTAAGTAAAATGTGACATATTTCCTCACGAGTTAGTTATGCTGATGTTCTTGTCTATATTTTTAAAAACATATGAGATATATGCTATATTTTGAAATAAATATTTAATTTAATGCACTGATTTACAATTGAAATGATTTCTTTTTTTTTAAAATAAAGATGTTAAATTTGTTTCTTTGAATAAATTAGTAAATATTTATTCATCAACCTCTGTAAGTGACTTGGAAGGTGTAAATTAGACAACTGCTAGTAAAATGATTTATTATCTCAAAGTGACAGGAAGGCATTGATTATTTACTAAAGTACAATGATCAAGAAATTGCACATTATTCAGTTGCATGGGGATATTTAAACACTGATGGAAAATGAATTAATGCTGACCAAAACCAACACTTTCACAAATGATTATAAAACTGTTTTTGTGAGGAAAACGTGGATGTAACATCATCAAAACAGTTAACGTTACTTTTTTTCACAATTAACCTTCATCAAGAATGAGTTCCCGTTCACTACTGACTGTCATTACAGTGATTACAGAATACATCTGATGATCTTCACTGAGTGGGCACTTCACTGTTTATTTTTCACTAAAAGGTCACTCATTACGACAGTGTCCCATTCACGTGGGGCCCAGTATGTTATGTTTTTATTTCATCAAAGGGTAACCAATTCACCATATCAGCATGTTTCAGCATATCAACCTCCAGTTCACTCCATGACAAGGACAACTCAGACTGATGAACCTGGTTTTGTCATCTTTTCATTGTGTTTTTGGAATATTTACAGGAATCTTCAAAAAGGTTTTTCATATTTGATGAAGTGGTGAATGGGCTGCCCTTTGAACTTTTCCACCTTTTTTCATGTTCCAATCATAATCATCGATATATTTTACACAAATTTGATGTGACAAACCAAAACAAAGATAATTTTGATGTGCAATAGAAAATGATACATGTTTATGAAAGCTTTTTTTTAACCAATAAAAGCTGAAAAGTGTGGTTGGCCTCTTTTATTCAGACCACTTAGATTTTTTTAACCATCCTTTTCTACAGTTACAGCTGAAAGCTTTTAGAGGTTTGCCTGTAACGACTTTACAGACTAAATAAAATATTCCAGATTCAGTCAGAGTAGAAGAATAAAATTTGTAAAGAATTTTTTTTTCCATTTAATTTAGCCTTTATTTTACCAGGTTAAAAAACTCATTGAGATTAAAGCCCTCTTTTTCAAGGGAGTCCTGGTCAAGATCTTCATTCTCATGTTTTCTGTCCCCTTGGTAAACTGCAAACAGAACTTTTTGTGACTTCTTCTCTACAGCTGCTTTCTTTCTTTGCATTCTTTTTTAAAAATCGGAGTTTCAGTTCAAGGCTACTCTCTGCTGCTCCCCCAAAGAAATATTTTTCCTCTTCACAAATGCTGGACTAAGCCTGCCTTAGGTTTTTCCATAACTTTATTCCTGACCTATTTTTTGAGTTCATTGGTTTTCTTGCATGTTCACTAATGTTCTCTAATAAACCTGTGAGGCATTTATAAACAGCTGGGTTTGTATTGAGGTTAAATTGCCAACAGCTGGATTTTACTTAACATTGTTATTTATTTCTGAAGGTAATTGGCTGCAGTACATTTTGATTCAGGTCATCATTATGTTTGTAAAACATTTCCTTTCACTTCACAGTTATCCCCTAGTTTGAGTCAATCAATAAAATACTCCCCGATGTAAACAAAACCTGAATTTTTTCAGTTGAAACATAGCAAAATGTGAAAATGTTCAAAGGTAACAATACCTTTGCTTCCCCCTACAGCTTTTTGCTGTCTTTATGCTCCTGGAATGACCCATTTGTTGTCCTCTGCCTCATTAGTTGCTTTCTAAAGGTGAAAAGAACCAAACTTAGAGCAAGACTCTACAGTCAGACTTCGTCCTCGTCCTCTATTGGTGCAACAGGAAGTTACAAATAGTTTGTTTACTGTCCAGATGTTTGCTCTGATTATTTCCTCTGAGACTGGCAACGCTGGTTCAGTGTGAGATTCTCTGGCTCAGACGCTACAAGGGAAATGATGTCAGATGACGAGTATGAAGCGTTTGACAACATTGGTTGGTTACATTTTGTGTTTAAGATCACAAACTGTTTTAGAGGATAACTAAGGGTTGGTGAGTCACCCGGCCTTTAGAAGGAGGCACTCTAATCATGTGAGAACAAACATGAATGTTTCAGTGTGAGGAGAAAGACTAACACTGGCACGTCTCCCTAAATGTCAAATTAACTTCTCAGTCATTAAATTTATTATTATTTTAAAAATGAAGTTCTCCATATAATCTACCATGATGGACATATTGAGAGTACATTGATGATTGTGTGAACTTGCAGGGAATGATCCACTTGAAGTGAAGTGTCAAACTGATTCCCAACAGCTGGTTTTTGTATTAAAGGGTTAATATATAAAAACCCCTAGATTTAATTAATTTTTTTGTTGTTGTTGTTTAGCTGTGATTTATTTTCTTTAAAGTTATATATGGTGTTTACATTTGTCTTGTATACACACTGACTTTGTAATTTTACTGAATTCAGCCACCATATTGATGTTAAATAAGTATTTCTAAAGTGTCTGTTGACCTTCCCTGTTTTTGTCTCATCCCCAATGCCAGATGGTGAAAATCCCTAGATTATAGAATCATCTATAGAGTTACATTTTGTTTTAGAATTTGAGATTCTTGAAGTTTTTTAGTTTTTTGAAACAGAACAATGTTGCAGATGGAATATTAAACGACCAAACCTCTGTCACAAGTGTTTTTAATGGAGACGCTAATGTAGTCACAACATATTGAACACAATAGTTCCTCAAATTGTTCATTTAAAAAAAATATTTGGTTTTGGTTAGAATCCGGCTTTTGGAAAGGTTTTGACTCATTTTCAGAGCACCCTTTAAAAACAAGGGAGCTCTGTAATAACACGAAGCTGCTTTGACTAGGATGGGGGCCTGAAAATCCCAGTTCTCCCAGTGCACCCAATGTAGGGCTCGGTCAGCAGTGCGCGCCACCGCGACAGAGGGCTCCACCGCTGTTCACCGTGAGCGCGCCTCTCCATGCGGGTTCAATAAAGGGAGCAAAAGCGGTGAAAAGAAAATGAGACGCTGCTAAAGAGAAATGACGGCGGGGCTGGACGGGAAAGCTGAGACTGGTTTGATCCCTCTATCGGAACCCGGTCTCTGGGTCCACTTGGTCCGGTTCTCCGCACATCGCCTCCAGGTCTTTGTCAGCCGGTTCGCACACGGACGGCAGAGCGCTTTTGTGATTTTTCCTTTTTCTGAATGAAGACGCTCATCAGATAAAGGCTGTTTTAGCTTTGACCCAGCAGAGAAGCGGCAGTATTAACATTTGAGGGATCCTGTGAAGTTTGTGGTGCTGGGATTTATGCTTTGCGTGGACTGAGTCACCTTTTGTTCGGAGAAAAGAGGCGTTTGATGCAGCGGTTCGGTCACACTGAGGCAGAATAACTGAGCAGGTCCTTGATTACAGCACATCTCCTGTTATCATTTTTGCTTTACACACCCGAGTGAAAAGGGGCGTGTGAACATTCCCCAGCCTAGATATTTAAATCATTACAGATCATTTATTTATTTATCTGTTCATTGACTCTGCGCCCTGCGCCTGGTGCCCACCTTCTTCTGTCAGTCCCGGACTGCGCTCGACTGTCCCGGTTCTGCCCTTTGTGTTCCGGGGTTGACAGGATCACCATGCCGGAGTGCGTGTCGGTGTCGGAGTTCGTGCAGGAGGTTCAGGAGGACTGGAGCTCTCCCACCACCTCCTCCTTCACCTCCAAGATGATCAACTGCAGGAACACCATCTACCTGCTGGAGGAGGTGAGTGCTGAGAGGGAGTGGAGGGGAGAGGGTGGGATGTGGTCGGAGCGGCTTCAGCAGACAGATGTTCATGTTTCTACTGAAACCAACATTTAAAGCTTGCCCAGTATCCACAATGGTCATCCTCCCCAAAGACAAAGAAAAATGTCTTTGATCCACTCCACCATTGGTCGCCCTTAGGTTCTTGCCTAAGGTTAAGTTGTCAACATTTGCATCTTCTAAATTATTTTGTAATGCTGAAACTACAAATCCCTTTGTATTTATTTTCCCTCCTAATTTCTATGCTTGACTCAAAAAAAATAAAAAAAAAAAAAAAAAAATCTGCATTCCTGTTATTCTTATTGCTGCATGGACTGTGGTGACATCATGTAATAACTCAGCAAGGCTCTTATCACAGTGATCAGGACTCGGTCAGTGTTAACATCTGGGATGCTGATAAACATCTGTAAGCTAAATAATAGTCAAGTTCAGTTTATTTCTACATTGCAGTAATATACCAAAATGCCTCATCTCATGGCACTTTGCAACGCAATTTAAATGAAATCTCAATCGCTCCATGTTTAATTCAGATCACGCCAACTCATTTCTATACTACCTTGTCTGAAATGAAAATATCTAATTACATATGGACTATTGAGTCTAATTTTAATACAGTAGCGTCACAGAATCGTTTTCTGTGTTAGCAGCCATCTGGTGCAACAGGGAGTTGAGAGGACAGGAAGAACACAAACTGTGGACCAGAAGTACTTTAAACAGTAAACCAAAACAAAATCAAGGTACACACAGTTAATGGCAGCAACAGCTCTGTCAGTGACTTTGTACTCAAAGGAGACACAGAAGAACCTCAGTAAACTGTAAATAAGATAGAAAACAGAGATAGTGCTTGGCTATTGTCTGCAAATCTCTTTAGTTCTGTCTAGGAAAGAGAAAATCTAAAGACAGAAGCACTGGACCAAATACTTTCATAGAAAGTATTTGGTCCAGTGTAGTACACAAAGTTAATGACAGTGACTCCTTCCAAGAAAGAGACAGCTGATCACTGAAACACTGGACCAGGGGTACCTTTTTCAAGAAAGGAAGCAGAGAGAAAACACAAAACTAATGGAACCCAGACTATTATTAAAGAAAGAAACAAAACTAAACACAAAGTGACTGGGTAATGTATATTTTCTACAAGAATGAAAGTCAAAAAGAGTACAAGAAGTTAATACTGATCTGTCAACAGCTCCATCTAGGAAAGCTAAAGTTTTCACAGGAATGAAAACCAAAGACAATACACAAAGATCATTTCAACAATAGATCTCCTGGCACCTGAAAAGAGACACATCATAACAAAGAATCACTTTCTGTGGGAAATAAAACTAAAATACAGAACATAAAGTCAATAGACAACAATAAAAGCAGAGAGAGAAAATATCAATGCAAGGAAAAGTGGCTGGTATATTCCCCAGCAGCCTACGCCTATAGCAGATCATCAAACAGAATAATGTTGTGAAATGTTCTCTGATATTCTACCAGCTGATTTGCATTCATTCAGCATAGTGAGAGATGAATTTTACAATAAGCACACAAGCTTATTGTTTGACTTGAAAAATAACTGGGGAAGTTTGTTGCAAAATGGTTGACTGTAAAATTTATTAACTGTTTTTCAGCTTTTTAGTTTAAGTTGGCTGATCTCTGGTCTAACAAGAACTAAAATTGTAACTTTTTGTGATTTTTTTTTTTAATCTCATGAGCTTTTATCACACTGCAATCTGTAGGAAAGACTTTATTGATTTAAAATGTAATCAGCTGATAGAGAATTCGATGTGTGTCTGTTTGACCTGATGGAGCTGATCAGTGAGGTGAGACTGAGCCTTTCAGGGAGCAAAGGTTTACCAAACTGAGCTGCTCAACACTGTGGTAGAAGAGTCACTTCATCACAGGTGAGCTATGCGTCACTTACTCTGTTGAGTGAGGCTGTGAATTGATTAAAGCAGTAGAGAAGTGTCAAAATGTCATATTTACCCAAACTGTATAATTACTTTTACAAAACAACCAATCAACTCTTGTTTAATTTTACAATAATCTTGCTATTTCATGTTCTTTGAAGTCAGAAGTAAATTCCAATGTTAACTCTGTCTTAGCTTTCATTCTTCAAGACTTATACTCTATAGAACATAATGTTCGTACTGATAAAGTACATTGTTTAATCAATTTGCCTTTAAATGAAGCCATGTGTGGCCTTTATGTGAGCACCCTCTTTATGTGCCACAAGTAACATTTTCAAAAGCTCACATGACTTTTGGTCAAAATCATAAATTCAGTTTGTATTGCCAAAAATGTGGGTGCATGAATCAGATCATTTCTTGCCTTCAGTGTTCAGTATCTGTCAAATAAAGGGATGATGATGTCAAATGAATGGATGTGTGCTATCCATTCATGTTTTAGTTTTTTTCATTTAGTATTTACATGTGTAAAAAAACAATCACCACTTTCTTTCCAAAAGTTGATTTCGGCAAGAAAGATCTCTTTTGACACAAAATGACTGGGAAATACAAAATACGCTAGGAAGGCGACAATATGCAATCACCTCCAACATATAAAAAAATGGGCTTTAAATAATATTTTGCAAAAACAGACACTGGAATTTCACCTGTGATTTTTAAAAATTGAGGGTTTTTTTGAAGTTGTCAGACAGAAAACAATTTAAAGAAAAAAAAACTCACTGAAAATTACCAAGATTTTTCTAAAGTCCAAAAATATCAATCAATCAATCAATCAATCAATCAATCAATCAATTGAATTTGTACAGCACATTTCAGCAGCAAGGCAGTTCAAAGTGTTTTACGTCATTAAAAACACAAAATTACAACGTTAACAGTTAACAAACATTACATCTTGATGAGTGCCATCACCAAAATCATACACATGAAATATGTTGGTCAATGTCTGATTTATTACGGTTCAAATCAACTCTTAACAAGTTTTTAGTTTTGAATTAAAGAAACTCAGTTTTTAATTGATATATACTACAAATGCTGAAATATTTGATCAATAAAAGTCATTTTATGGTACGACAGTCTTGTCTGTCTAAAACGATCATACATTTTGGACGTCTCATACATCTTAGGCATATTAGACATCTGATGGGAAAAGATATCCATTGCATCTCCAAACATAGCAGAGTAGAAAAGAAAGAAATCTGATAGAAGTAATGAATTTAATGCAACTGAAAAGTAGCACCCCTGCGACAGACTGGCGACCTGTCCAGGGTGTACCCCGCCTCTCGCCCGGAACGTTAGCTGGAGATAGGCACCAGCACCCCTCCCGACCCCACTGAGGGACAAGGGTGTTCAGAAAATGGATGGATGGATGGATGGATGAAAAGTAGCACCAGATTTTTTTGTCTGAGAATATTTTTGGCAGCCGAACGAAATCCCTTCGTTTTTCAGTTCATTTTCTGCCAGTTAACAAATTAACTACTGTGAACAATTTGTGTAACTGGCCCACTGCTGTGTGGGGTCTGTGTATTTGGACGAGGATACGCTTTAAAGCAGCATGCAGCAGAACCCCCGCTTTCCATCCCTCCACAATGGAGTTATTGACCTGGAGAATGGCCTGAAAAACACGCTCACACTGAACCCTCCCCTCGGCCCCCATCATGTACCCCCAGCAGGGCCGACATATGTTACCAAGGCAACAGATTACTGGCCATCATCATTCTTTGTTATTGTTTTTTTTTATGGTTATGAAAAGAAGCCAAAGTGATTAATGTTAATGAAGATGTTAGTTAATCTGCAAGCTGGTGTGGGATAAAGGCAGACTGGAGAGGTGTAAACTACAGCTTTTAATGGGATATTTAGATGCATAAAATCTTGTTTTCCTTTTGTCGCAAGGCAGCACATCTGTTGAAGTATGTAGTCCTGCCAAATTTTGTATGAAAATCAAGGCTTTTTTTTTTTTTTTTATTTTCACTTTAAGCGTGGCGACCAAATCAAATGGAGATTTTCAGGATACAAGGACTTTTATTTTTTTCAGAAAAAATGAATCTGCATGAAGGTAAAACTTAAATTCAAACAGTTAAATTTAGCAAACATTGAAAGTTACAAAACACTAGATTGTAACTGTTCTGGTCATCATCTACTGTATTCACTTAATAAAGTTTATATTTGGACTTACGCTGTTTATTTTCAGTCTAATTCTTGAGTCTAGTGCATAACTATTTTCATATTCTTTTTAGAATTTTGTAAATCATTACAATTATGCCAAAGTAGCCGTATTGTATTTATGTATACCTCTTTGAACCTTTTAATTTTTTTCATGTCACAACAATAAACTTTTAGAAATTTTGAGGGAATAATAAGTGGTGGAAAAACACATCAACTTTTCATATCTGGATATTGATTTTTTTTATCCTACTTTTTGCAAATTAACTCACGTTCAACCAGAATGAATAGAAATAATCTATGAACTTTTCCAGTTTTAGTCTGTATTTACATTAAGCTAGTCTAATTAAATGAATTTGATCTAAGCCATTCCATTGAATGGCTTCATTGTCCTGCCAGAAGGTGAACTCTCCCGTTTGTCATCCTCTAACAAACTTTCACCTTGTATTACACTGTATTGATGTAATTACCTAAATCTATTTTCTTTTTAATTATTACCAATATTTCGGTCACTTCAGAAGGAATAATTCTCACAGCATGATGCTGTTACCATCATGACTGACATTAGAAATGTTGGTGTCTTAAATGTAGACCATAAGAATTCAGTTTTGGTCTCATCACTGACTCACCTTCTACATTTCTTTTGGGAAACTACAAAAAAAAAAAAATGTTCTGGCCTTCTGTAAACAGGCTTTCATTTTGCTTCAATTCGATTATGGCCAACTCTGTGGAGTACACTGTTAATAGCCTTCCTGTCAACATTTTCTTCCACCAGAGCTGTTCATTTCTGCAGCTCCACTGGTTTACAGTGAGCCTCAGGTGGACAGCCATGTATTTTTTTGTGCTTGCAGTTGTGACATTTCTTTTTCCATCTTCAAACCTGACATACTTAACGTTTTAACAACTGACAGTTCTTTTGTCACCAGTCCTTTTGCCCTCCTCCTGACAGTGCTGCTTATTTCTAAAAACACACACTGCACAATGCGAAAGCAAGAACTAGGAAGAAAATAAGAGAAAACACAGCCAAAGACTTTCACAGAACCTTCAGAAGTATTTGACAATTGAAAGTAAAAGATAAAGAAATGAGGAATGTTTTAAACTGGCGTGTCTGGTACAGAAAGATACAAAATAGGCTATAGAAGTAAGCAAAAATAGTTTTGTTTGCTAAATAAATTAAACAATAATTTATGGTTGTTATCAAATGTCACTTGAAATGTTTGTCTTTTCAATAGTTTGTAAAAACCTGAAGCAGAATTGCCAATAATTTTCGATAATTGCTTGTGATACAACACAAATTTTGCAGGACATGATGAAATAAAACAAAGCCTCAGTTTAAAACAGCCACATCCAAACTGAGCTGCTGCTTCATGCAGTGAATTTTGACCAATCAAATGATGGTTTACAGCCATAAGAAAGCAGGTGTCTATTGTCCAGCAACAAAGCCTGCTGCCCCCATGCACATGCAGACCCAGTCATGCAGAAAGCAACTACACCCACTTATCATTCATGCTTGTGCTTGTCCAGGCTCTGGACAGCGACCGGATGGTGTTGCAGAAGATGAAGAAAGCGGCAAAAGCCAAGTATGCTTCAGGGCAAGGTACACAAATCCACATTCAGACAAACACAGATTACATTTAGATTATTCCCCAAACTAACTCAACTTCTTTTTTTTTATTTGTTAGATCATGTATCTCACCTGGAGCAGTACATCAACTCGATGGAGAAGCTCGCAGTAAACTGTCACTCAAATGGAGAGACGGAGGTCGGCTCGGCCTTCTGCCGCCTGGCGGACTTTTCCAAAGAACTTCTGTCTCCAATGAAAAATCTGGTAAGCGAGAACATCAGATAAACAACTAGGAGGTCAGGAGCCACATCAACTATTCCTGGACTAAAAATGGTTTTATTCCCTTGACTGTGATCTTCAACTTCTCCGTTATGATCAGAATGAGAAAGTATTTTATTGCCAAGCATGTGAGCACACGCTGGAAACTCGTTTTGATCACTGAAGTTTCAGGACTTACACAAATCCCATTGGATAAATATGGACACAAATTACAAACAATTAAAACTCCAAAAGAAAATGCAGTGCATTCTGACACTATAAAAGCCTGATCTATAGGATATTTGAAATATGTCATAGTTGTCACTTTTGGAAATTGGTAAAATTATATATAATTTAATTAAATATATAATTAATGTTTGGCAATGTTGTTATTTACAAGGTGGTATATACAGAGATGTTGAACAACAGAGAATAGTACAGTACAACAAGTGCCTGAACTGAACAATAAGACTGAGAAACAACATCCAAGTTGAGATTGTAATTTACTTGTTAGGACTTGCATGTTGTTTAAAGGTCTATGAGGTAGATGGACTGTGTGAGAGAAGCTGTTTTTATTCTGTGCTGCTGTGGTTTGCATCACTCTGAGGCACTAGCCTGAAGGCAGCAGCTTACACAGTCCATATTCTGACTGTGAGGAGCCAGAGGGAGTTTATTTATTTTTTTGATTTTGCCTTCTTTTTGTCTGTGAAAAACACAAATCCTGAATGGGGGTCTGTGAGGCATGAATAAATCTCTTACTGTTGCAGCAGCCTTATGTCAGGGTTAGTGGCTGAAAACAGTGAATTATAAAAGTTTGCTAAGCAGACTCTGACAGCTGATTAGAACTGCAACAGGATCTTCCGAGCCAAGGAAAATCTCCTTGGCTCCCTTTTCACAAATGGGTTTATTTGTGATATTATTTATTTCAGCTCTGGTATGATGTGGTTCTCTGAAACCTAAGATGTTACAGCTTAAAAACATGCAGCTTTTGTAATCTGTAATTCTTGACCAAACTTGAAATGTCAGAATAAAATGTTCAATCTTTTCTCCACTGGAATCCAACATATATAACATGAAATCACAATTAGTTATTGTGAACCCAGATGATCAATAGTTGTAAATGATAACCTCTAAAAATACACATAAAAGTTGAGAAAAAAAAACTATTTACTGCCTAATTCAGCATCTGTATGAATGGTTCTATGTTTTATGGACATGAGCCCATTACACTTATGATTGGAACAAGAATTTTTGTAAAAGGTAGCATTTGCAAACTGCTGATCAGAGCAAAATGTGCTTATTTTGCTGTGTGAGTTATTATGAAATGTTATGCAGGGTCCTAATGTCTCTTCAAGAGTTACAATGCAACCCTAAAAAATGCCAAACGCCCTAGAGAAGACAAATAGCATCATACTCAGCTCCCCGAAGCCATCTGCAAGACGAAAGTCTAAATGCAGGGTGGAAAAGTACTCTATTTAATTTATGTACATATATTACATATATCGCATACCTGCCTGATGACATCTTTTTCATTTATTGCATCAGTAGTAATTAATTGCACGATAGCATTGCTAATGCATCAACTTACATTTGCTTTTTCCAGTGTAGATACTGTATATGATTATAGATCCTGAGGTTTAAGCTATAATACTGTATAATACTGTATATGTCAGAGGATGTATTTTTCTGTTAAACTACCTAAGCAAACTTTAGTGCAGAAAAACATCAGCTAAGTCTTATATTTAACAGACCACCAGCATGTTTCTGTCTCAAAAGACTAAATATCTGCTCAGATATAAGACCTTCATTCCAAACTGAAGCATTTTTCCTCCATTGCTCCTGGCTTTCCTGAAATGCCTGGCTGGTTGTTCTTTCTGGCTTTTTCCTCCTTTGATTTCACAATGAAACTCATTTGCATAACATCCGGCAAGTGACAAGTGTGGCACACTTCAAACAGAAAAAAATGCAGCTGCTTCCACCTTTTTCCCCCTACATTAGCTGACCAGTTGGGGCAAAGCACGTTTTTGCAAGAGAGAGGATGTTAAAGAGGGAAAAAACTAGGAAGCAACATAAAATTATGAAGAAAATCTCTTTTTTTTAACATTACTGCATGTCAATATGATGTAGCTGTTTTAATCAGATAAAAAACCAACATACACATTTTCAAAACTTTGATTATAGAATCTGAAAACCCAATACACTGTTTAGCAGTTTAAGTGTTCATGTGCTTGTGTCTATTTATTTATTTGTGTGTGTGTTCAGCTGAAGAGCATGCTCCACAACATCAACTTCTTCCTGGACTCGTTGGTTAAAGGAGACCTGCGGGAGGTGAAAGGGGTGAGGACTTTTGATGTTCTCATGTAAAGTGTATGTTATGAATAAGTTAAGCCATGAGTAATCTGAAATGGTGAAATGAACAGAGATTATTTGTGTAAATCTGAAGTAAACTTTTCCTCCTCTGTACCGCTGCAGGATCTGAAGAAACCATTTGAGAGAGCATGGCGGGATTATGAGAGCAGATTGTGAGCGACAATCCTTTTAAAGCATCTGAGAGAGTTTACATGCTCTCTTGCATCTCCTATTTTTAGGATACCCTTCTTACGTGTTTGTGCATGTAAAAAAAATAAATTACACCTCTGCATAATTCAGGAACACGGAAAGGCTCTTGTAAGCAGAAGTGAGCTGGTAAAACTGTCAGGAGTCGGATTAATAATTCAAAGCGGGCGTGTGTGTTCAGCAAGCAGGTGGAGAAGGAGAAAAGGGAGTTAGCGCGACAGTACGGGATGGTTCGGAGCGAGGTGAGCGGAGGAGAAATCGCTGAGGAGCTTGAGAAGGAGAGGCGCTCCTTCCAGCTGAGCATGTGTGAGGTCAGTGACCCCAGCTTTTTAAAACCAGTCTACTTCTGCTAACTCCCCTTGCTGCTCAGCACTTTACATCACCCCACTACATTTATGTCCAGTTAATAGACCAACTCTCTATCTCAGTATCTCATTAAGGTGAACGAAATAAAAACAAAGAGAGGAGTCGACCTGCTGCAGAACCTCATTAAGCACTACCACAGTCAAAACAAGTAGGTTCTGGCTCACACACACACTCAGACAACATAAAGCATCATACAATACAGTGACAAAGATGGATTTACCGTAAATGTCTTTGTGTAGTTTCTTGCAGGAGTGTGTATCCACCACTCAGAGGCTGAAGCAGTACATGGAGGAGCTGAACGTAGTGCTGAACATGGTATGAATGTTGGCAGAAGCCTACAACGGCGTATTAGGGCTGTTAAAGATAGAAAATAGAGGCGGAAATTTGAATATGATCAAATTCAGAAAATTTTAGATTAATCTAAAAAAGTTTCTAGAAGAAAACAAAAAGTTTGTTTTTTTTGTTTTCCCACCACATTTCTGACTTTTAAGTCTCAGAAGTTTTCATGTTTATTTTCTAGAAAATGTCTGTAATTAATCCAAAAATGTACTCCTTTTCTTCTACGAAGGCCGTATTATGCCATAGGAGCCTGTAGCATTGTGTTTTTATGTGTGTGTGCTCATTGTGTATGTTGTTCTTTTCCTTAATGAAAGCTTCAAGCAAAAGTTTCGATTGTTTTCAACCAATTCTAAAACCATATTAGTATTATTTTTCTTGTGTCGAAGCAATGTGGCCAATTGATTTAACCTTTTACCACCTGGATTGAAACACTGAATCATTAAATTTATAGTTGTTTTGGGAAAAACTGTCAGAAATAAAAGTTTAATTGTCACAAGAAAAAGTATATATTTAGTCCATTTGTAGATTTAATGTTCAGGAAGATCTCAGTGGCGTGAGGCATTCCCACAGTCTTCTGCCAGCAAACGATGCTTCCAGTTAAGAGTGGGTAAAAGATCTACAGTAAAGTTCAAATTCCTGCAAAGTTATTTAGCTCCACAAAAGTAATATGAGAAAATATTTGCTGATTCATAACATTGTTTTCTGTTGCAGTCAATGTGCAGGACTTCTCTGCAGCAATGCACCCCTGTACAGTCTGGGTTTAAAACTTTGCAGCTAAACCCTTTATGTTAAATTGCATGTCTTCATTAACTTTTTACAATATGAGACTTGTTATTCTTGACTAAGAATTGTCACTTATTTTTTCTTGTTTAGTTTTTATTTATGTACTTCTCTGTGTTTTTTTGTTCGTAAACTTGTCTTCAGTTTGATATTTCATTTCATTTTCTGTCTCAGAAGGATATTTATATGGAATATTATATTTATATGGTGTTGTTAGTGAAAATTCTGAACTGTGACGTGGCGTTGGTGTGCACAGGTGAAGCAGCGTCAGGAGGAGGAGAAGAAGCAGCTGTGCACCATCAGGGATCAGCTGAGGCCAGTTGTCCACACAGAGCAGGTCTGAGACTCCAACCCTAACAATGACTCACACTGAGCTACAGACCATCTGATTCAGAAATGGTTTGTTTGTGTCTGCAGGACTCTTTACCTAAGCAGGTGTACAGCATGCATCAACTTCTGGGAGATAAACAGTACGGAACAGAGAGAACAGGATTCCTCTACAAGAAGAGCGACGGGTAAAAAAAAAACCCCACAAACATTACAAGCTTGTTTATGTTTAATTTAGGAGTTATGTAAGAGGACATATTTAATTAAAAAACCAAAGGACCAAATTTATAATTTAGATACTTTTGTGCTTATCATAACATATGACAAAGTGATGAAAAATGGATTCTCATCAAGTACAATATAAACAGAAATAACTTAACTTGTCCTCGTCAACAGTGAATGGCTTTACATGATCTAGAGAGGTAATAATTCATTACACCCTTATGTGCAATGAAATGCTATTTTTTGTGCAAACTTTTCATGTGGACAATTCTTGATTTCTTTGAGTCTGAAAAGTTATATGTCTCTAACAATGTGCATGGTTTGGATTAGTGATTAAATATTCTGGGCTATATGATGTATTTGACACCTACATTATGGCTGTTCCCTCTTTACAACTACTCATGAAATTGGCTAAATAACCTCAGTTCAAGGCTCAGATGGATAAAAGTGATAGGTCATTTTCAAAGCCTGAACTGGTCCTTTCATAATAACACACAGACCACATCTGATAGAGACTTCACTTTAGTGAATTGCATGAAATTCAGTCAGATGAGGTAACGTCAGTTGTTGGGAAAATTAGTGAAAGCAAAAGTGTGTGTTGTCTCCATCTGGCACAAGATTAAAACTGGAAAACTATTTACATAACCTGGAATGTTTTGCAGAAACTGATTTGTGTCAAAAATTTTATATAACCTTGTTTTTTAGTGATAATACATGTCTACAAAACCTATGTTCACTCAAACCCTTAAACTCTTGAAAAACAGGAAAGAGTATGCCCGTGTTATTTGCTTTGCTAAAATATTGTGTTTGTGTTGCAGGTTGAGAAAAATGTGGCAGAAGAGGAAATGTTCAGTTCACAACTGTTACCTGACTATTGCACATGCTACAGTGAGTGTGTGTTACTGCAAGTTACTGCATCCTCAGACTTTTAACATCTAATTTGTCATAATTAAGATTTCTTTGTTGATACTGTGATTTCACTACTTAAAAAATAGATTGTTTTAATAAATATTACTAAGTATTTCTGGATTTCAAGGTAATTATATTTCCTCTTTAGCAGAAAAGTCCTAATTCCTTTTAAGGAGCGTATTTGGGAATCAATCAGATTAAAATACCCACATTGTTCGCCGAAAAGATATTCAACCAAAGCTACTCTTGTTAGTGTAGAGCCTTTAATTATTTCACTTCAGTTAATGGTTAAGTGTGAATTAATTATTGTTAATTTTTTGAGCCACTAATGAAAATTGAAATATAATAAATAATTACCTCTATTATATAACTTCTAATGTGGTGCTGTATCCCATCACTTTTAATGTTTTTGCTTTAGTTTTTTTTAAATTCAGCTGTAGAAAACTTGCAGGGTTTAAGCATTTGCATCTTGTCAGCTCTTTTTTCTGTCTTTCAGCCAAATAAACCTCCGACCCGACTAAACCTGCTCACCTGTCAAGTGAAACCCAGCGTGGAGGACAAGAAATGCTTCGACCTTATCTCCCGTAAGACACGTCGAAAAGGGAACTTAGCATAAAGTGAAAACTGTTCTGCAGTCCAGACTCGAGTTGAATGGTTTTGTGTTAAATCTGTTAATTCATTTCCAGTCGTTTAAATCTTGACTAGATTTAAGTGACTAATTTTACGTACATTTATCGTTAAATATTAGAAATATAGTTAGAAACGTAATGAATAAGCATATCTGTATGAATATTAAGTGAAATTGAATGGATATTAAAAGTACATGAATATTTACATTTAAATGACAGTAAAAAACAATTTGGTATATTTATTACATACTTGATTAAAAATGTTTTTCAACTCTGTCCTTTAGATAATCGGACCTATCATTTCCTGGCTGAGGATGAAGCTGAGTGTGTTGCGTAAGTCTTTTTTTTTTATTATTTGCAACAACAAACAAGGACAAAACTTTATTTAAGCATTATTTTTTTAGTTTGATTCTTCTCATCTGTTATTAATTTGGACATTTTTTGTCTAAAATCAACAATTGTTCATTTTTTTTGAAATGCTCAGCATGGCTGAAAGTGAGTCAATGAAACAAAGCAGAACCTGGTATTTATTTGCATAAAAGATTTAAAATTCTACTGTCTGGGGTTTAATATGTATACCTTAATTTTTAAAATTAAAAACATATTACAGGATGCAATGTTAATCTTGGGTGTTTTCTTTTGTATGTAGCACTCTAACTGCAGAAATCTACATCAGAATGATCTAAATAGTTATAACGTTTTGTCTGAAGAGGAGAACTGTCTTTGTTTTTGTTGTGAATGTTTAGATGGATCTCGGTGCTCAGTAACAGTAAGCAGGAGGCTCTCAGCATGGCCCTGGACGGGGGCAGGCGCGGAGGCGGAGGGGGTGAAAACAGTGTGGAGGATCTGACCCGGGCCATCACTGATGACATCCGCAGAATGCCGGGAAACAACTACTGCTGTGACTGTGGCGCTCCAGGTAATCTCTGTCTGCCAATAAGCATGTCTTATTTGACTCTTATTCATTTCATTTCAAGTGTAAAAGTCACATTTCTCCCTCTCTGAAGATCCTGGATGGGTCTCAACAAATCTAGGCATCCTGACCTGTATCGAATGTTCAGGGATCCACAGGGAGATGGGCGTCCACGTGTCCAGGATCAAGTCTCTGAGCTTGGACAGCCTGGGAACCTCAGACCTGCTAGTAAGGAACATCTCTATACTGCATTGATCCTCTAGTTACCTTTGTGGGTCTGTAGGTTATGTTTTTGGCCCAAGTTGACATATGCAACTCGGTGCTGAAATCAATATATGCTGACAAAGTCCAAAGAAGTTTAATGTATTCATATTTTTCCTTGGTTAACTGTCCGTCAGTGAAACCAACCAATGACCCAGCCTTCTATTAAACAGGGCAGTTTGTGGTTGAACCTTGGGTAAATCCTACATCGTGTTTTTGATGTTTGTAACTGAAATGTATTGTTTCTTGTTCGATGAGCATAAAATGATATAAACTAATGTTCTCTGTTGTTTATTTCAGCTGGCCCGAAATGTTGGAAACTCTGGCTTTAATGACATATTGGAGGCGAATCTGCTTAGTCCGTCACAGAAGCCCTCCCAGCACAGCCATATGTAAGTTTCACCCACTATTGTCCATTATTGGAGAAAATACACATTTGAAACATTGTGTGCCTATGACAGGGGGGAGCGCAAAGATTTCATATTGTCAAAGTATCAGGATGTTCATTTTGTGAGGAGGTTCAGCAGTTCTTCTGCAGCGCTGCGACTGGGCCTGCAGGAGGCAACCAAGAGCTGTGACATCTACAGCCTGATCCAGCTGTATGCTCAGAGGGCGGAGCTAAGCCAGCCCCTGCACACCCACATACAGGTAACCACACATTGATGATCTACTTCAATCATGCTTACAGGTAAAAAACGAATACCAGTAGTACGTAGTATGTTGGTGGTGTGAACCAGGCTTTTTTGAGAGAATAGTTCTCCAGACTTTTATAATATCTTTCAAAATCTTTCTTGAACTTCGGCTTTGCCACTTCTTTTTGTCTTGTTCACACACCTACACAAAGCTTAAGAAATTAACAAGTGTCAACATCTATTTAGCTGAACCCAGCCAGAGACAACAATGCAGCTTCCTCCACTTGTGTTCCTCCATGTAAACGTGTAAAAAAAATAAATTAAAAAACCCTCTGAAATACTTGCAGTAGAAATAAGTTTAAAAATTCAAACCTCTGAGAACATTAATTCAGTGAGAAAATTTCACAAGTTCTTCGCAAAAAAAAAATGTTTCCGCACGTTTTCACAGGTTGGCACCACTGATGTTAAATCTTTGAGTGCTGATGGAACAGAACCTCCTGTTGGGATTTTTGACCATTCCTCTTTGCACAATCTTCACCCAGAGTCTTGTTTTTTTTCTTATGCACTCTTCTCTTCAATTCTCCTCACCGGTTTATGATTTTGATGAAAGACATAATAACAACTCATTATCAGTTTTCTACCCAGATTTTTCAAAGAGTTAATAAAACGATGCATTCTATGAAGGTTCTAGTTGATTTTGGAAGAAAAATAAGGCGACAGCATCACAGTTGATTTTTGTGGTTTTATTTGTTTTACTCATTTGTGATTGTAGATTTTCTTTCAGGTGTTCCTCCCAAATAATCTTTAGGCATGTAGATAGCATTTAATTGTTGTTTTAGATAGCAAACAACAGCTGTCTAATTAATAAAAAAAAATATATAGACATTAAAGGATGGTTGGAATTAAGGTTAGGGTGAGGATTGGAAGAAGGGTTGGAATTATTTTCATTTACTTCCAACCCTAATTCACACTCATTGTGTGAATACCTTGTAGTATTCACACAATGCTACAAGGCATTGAATGAATTCTTTGTGTGTGAATTATTTGTGGCATGATCTTTTGCCTCTTAGTTTTGAAGAACTAAGAGATTACATGCCATAAATGTCAAAAAATGTTTTCTAAAGTTCCTAGATACTCTTATTAACTGAAAAGCCTGAAAAAAATAGCAATAACTGGGGATTTTATAACAAAAAAAAAACTTTATTTCTGAAATTTTCCTAAGATGTCAATAAAAAGGTTTGGTATGTTTCCACACCAACAGGAGAAAGGGGAGACGGCTCTGCATTTAGCCGTCCTGTTTGCTGACAGGACGTCGCTGCACATCCTGGACTTTCTGGCCCAGAACTGGTCAGTCTGCTGTGATGATGCTGTGTAGTTGTTATGCCTCAGAGTGGTAAGGTTCACACCTGCATGTTTACTTGCATAGGTTTTCTCTTTTTTCCAGTTCCAATGTGGACGTACAAACCTCAGCAGGAAACACTGCGCTGCACTACAGCTGCCTGCATAACAAGAGTGACTGTGTGAAGCTGCTGCTGAGAGCCCGAGCCAACATACACATCAGTAACGCAAATACGCTCCCATAGTGTTATAATGTGTAGTTTATTTTGCACATTGTTTCATTAAAACAAATTTGGAAAAGTATTTTCTTTATTAAATATTAATACATTATCAGAAACTAGACAGGGATTCAATTTACAGATTACTACTAGTATAAGCTTTAGAATAATTTTGTTTTCTAAACCTCCTGTAAAATAACTGCATTCTTTGTCTAACCCAAATAATCACCGCTACGTAACAACATAATTTTTCTGTGTCGCAGAGAATGAGTTGGGAGAAACTGCTCTGGATGTGAGCCGCCGACTGAAGCACAGTGAATGTGAGGCGCTGGTGAGGTCCTCAATCTGATTCTGGATTACTTTATTTATTTTAATCAAATTACAAATTGTGTTGTATTCTTTGAACTTCTTGTAGTTATTGGAAGCCCTCACCAGCTAAGTAAAACAATTTGAGACCAAAGTGATCAGAAATTTCAGTAACTGCAATCATGAATAAGTAAAATCAAATAATGTCCAATCAGCCAAGGTAATGAAAAATAAAAAATATATATATTTTCATTTCATTTTGAGAGGCCAAGCAGCGTTCTTCATTCTGACAAGATGGCTTCCTTTTCTCCTACTAAATGACTGAACTTTGATTGCAGCTGCAGCAGGCCCAGTCCAACCAGTTTAACCATCACGTCCATGTGGAGTATGAGTGGAGGCTTCGTCACGATGATCTGTACGACAGTGATGACGACTTTGATGACAGGGTAACAATGACAACGCCGTGGCTGCTTAACTCAGCAATAGTTCTTATTTAGTTTTTTATTTTTATTTTTCTGATTTTGCCATTAAAGAGTTGAAAATAGAGATTTAAATTACTTATAAATGACCAGATTATATTCTTAAAAAATCTCTTTCTGATCTTTGCAGCTTGTGGATGATGGTAGAAACTGTTACTTTATTTTGGTTGCGTCCAATGACTTTATTTTCTCTCTTGTTTCAGAATGGTCCAGTGAAGAAGGAGCACTCCTCGTCTTCATCATCCTCAGTCTTCACCCCATCGTTCTCCTTCTCCTCCCGGCCTTTCAACTTCAGCCAGTCCTCCACCTCCACCTCCTCCTCCGTCTCCGTTGCCGCCCCGTCCTCCGGAGGACCAGGAGCCGGCCTCCTCAGCGTGGGGAGGAGGCTGGCCATGGCCATGGACCTGCACAGCCGACCAACTGGCTCCGCCCCCAGCCCTCCACCTCCGCCTCCGTCCTCCCCTGCTCCTCCACTGCCGCCCCGGGTCAAAGGTCAGCTCATTTGTTTGGAATTGTTTTGGTGATATCTTTGAAAACACAATAAGATGTTTTTGAGCTATGCTTTTATTTCATTCCTAGCTGTTTATGTGTTTCTTTTTAATATCAGATATTTGAAGATACAAATATTTAAATGCTTCTACTGTCTGATTACACTTGGAAACAGCCGGAGCTGTTACACACTGATTTATGTCTATATTTCCCTTGCATTATTCCCATAATTACTCATCTGAAAAATATGACTGCTGTTTCTATTCCCTAATTAACTGAATATGCACTCTTCATGCTGAGCTTTCAGTGGAGAATGGCTTCGGAAATGACTTGCACAAAAATGTTATTTCTGCTGTAACTCAAGGTTGCAGGTCTATTATTTTGAGATGACAATGCCTGTATTGTTGTCAAAAGTCATTCATTGTTGTGGTTAATTATCATCCTATTAAACAAAAACAAAAGACAGTCTTTCTGCTTATCAGATGTCGACACGAAGCGATTGCATCTGAGGAGCTCTGGCAACTAATTTCATCTCAGTGAAATTTCAGCATATAAAGCCGAAGCTTTTCTGGTTGAATCATGAGTATCTTTTTATCTCGCAGCCCCTTGTGTTCCCCCTCCTCCGCCTCCGGCTGGGGGTGATGGAGTGAGGGATGAAGAGGAGGAAGAGGCAGAGGTTTTCTTCCCCACGTCAGGAAACAGAAAGACAACACCTCCCCCTCCCATCGCTGCCCGGCACAAGAGGACCTGCTCTGAGTCTAATAAGCAGGGTAATATCTGAGAGGCACCCCGCAGTTAGTCTGTCAGAGTAACACTGTCATTAACTCTGTATGTCTGTGTGTTTACGTGTGTGTGCACAGATCACGGGTTGCCAACCAGTCCCAGGATTTACAGTGGCCCAGACTCCTCCTTCAAGAAGTGTGTGTGAGTATCTGAGATATAATTATACTGTATTTTAACACAAACTGGATGAGATTTTTATGTCTACTCACAAAACATTAGGAATATTTGGCTCTCAGGTGAAATTCATGGAAATTGTTCAAAATCAAAGCATGTTTTGGTGACTTCTTAATGTTAAGCAATGTTTGGCATCAAAAGCAAACAACTGAAATTTAACTCCAAAGCTGAACAGCACATAATTAGTGAGTCGGGTGTCAAAAAACATAGTAATTTGATCTTAATTCTGTTTAAGTAGTAATTATACATAAAAAAATAATCATATATTTAACTGACACTAAGACAAAACATAAGAGAGCAGCAACGAGCTGTTCTATATGAAGCATTATGCTGCCCTCTATTGGTCACAAGGATAATAACCAGATAAATTCTCTCTCTGTGACTCCAGTCCATCTTCTCCTCTCAGCTCGCTGACGGAACGACCGGACAGAGGTACGTGTTCTGCTCAGAAACATCCACTCACTCTTTATTTATGCCTGGTCTACCTGTCTTATGCAAATGTTACAATTTTTGAATGAATTCAATTTTAAACTAAAACTATTCTTCCACATTGAGATAGATGCTGCAATATCTGCTCCAGCTCTCACTGACATCGTTACTCTGATGCCTACAGTTGTGTGAATCTTACAGATTCAGACAGTTTTGCTCATGAGGGAAAAGCAATGCCAAAGTAATGTTGTCGCTGTGCTCCTCACGTCTCCTGGACCTAAAATACAGTTTCAAAAATAATGCTTCTCTAGAAAGAATGGATTGTGGTGAAATTAGAAAGTCTGTTATCTCCTTTACTTTTAGCTGTGACTTATAAATGCAAAAGTAGTCACATATGCAGAGACAAATCTGCCCTCGTCAACTGTTTACTTTCACAGTTTTTCTGTATTTGCCTGAAAGGTTTTCTATATTTTCATATTATCACAGGTGAAGTTATACGTCAGTGAATGCATCTAAACTTTAAAATTAGTGGCATAGAGATAAAAATCTGTTTTAAAGCTGGAAACATCAGCTTAGAGAATATTCCTCCACAAAAATAGGGTTGTACCTTTCTCCTTGAATCCTTGGCAAGGCTGATGTGAACATGCAAACACACGATGAGTCACTCAGAATTCCTCCTCTTTATTTCACAATGTAAGTATGTAAATAAAGTTTTCCCAATCTTTTTGATGATGAACTGAACACCAAGTTGTGATTGCCACCTGCAAAAGAGCGCCAGATGTTTATATATATATATAGTATAATAAAAACACAACCTCTTTAAGGCAACTAGACATTCTTAAATGAATTTCTCTTTGAGGTTTTCGACGGACAGAAAGTGAAGGTAGCACCTCACATTTCCTGTACCCGGCCAGCAAAGCGCCTCCGAATGGATCTCCAATCAGCCAGCGCTCTCAGAGCTTCGAGAGCGACGGCAGAGGCCCCACCCCTCAGCCGCTTCCTCGCAGATCACTGGTGAGATCTGGTTGTTTGATGGAACCGTTTTAAATTGTTACTACGTTCAAACCTCTGTTTAAGAGCCTGATTCATTTTGTTGCTGACTGTTTGTCTAATAAGAGTAATATTTTGTCAATCAGCCTCGTGGAGCAGCCAGTCGGCGGGCTCAGGCTCTGTATGACTGCCAAGCAGACCACCATGATGAACTGAGTTTCTCTGAGGGTCAGGTGTTGGTGGTTCTTGGGCAGGAGGACAGCGATTGGTGGGTGAGTATCGGCATTCTTTATTTTTTCTGATTGGCTAAAACTGATGTGAGAAATTATCATGAATTCTCGTTACAATAATTTTTTTTTTTTTTTTTTTTAAAGATGTATTCTTACTTGCAGTAAATGTCTTCATTCTGTGTGTTTTGTATAGCATGGCTATATAGAAGATGAACCAGACCAGAGAGGTTTGTTTCCAGCCTCCTTCGTCCAGCTGCTGTCCGATTGATGTAAACCCGCTCCAGATCCTCAGGCCAGCGCAGATCCGGATCACATCACTTCTTCTGGAAACCGAACTGGGCTCTCATAGGAAGCAGGCCAGATGGTAAAACCTAACATTTACTGGATCAAGTCAGACTTTTGGATCAGATGTCTGGCATCCTGCAAGTTCTTGAGATCTTGGTCCAGCAAACCATAACAACCTCAGGTTTGGATTTACAATGAGCACATAATGGACGGCTCAGGACAGAAAACTTTACTCGTGTGACTGAAGTCAGGGAGTGTTGCCAAGCTGGACAATCAGCTGTGACTCATGACTTATAGGACATTTATTTATTATTCTAACAAGCACACATTTGACAGAAAGTTAGACCAAGTGACAACCACCCAGGGGGCTTTTATTTTGAGACTCGGATGAACTGCTTTCTTCATTTTTAAGTGACATTTAAATTAATTACTTTTGTTGCATTTTTGTGGCGGTACTTGCAGGACACCAGCAAAAGCTGCCACAATTTAAACTCCTTTCCAAGGACTCCTGGATACTGAAGACCAAAGCTCTAAATTCAGTAGAAACCAGTCATCAACACAGAAATAGAAACTCAGCTTCCTTTATTTACAGGTTTGGTAAAAGACTGAAGAGAAGAAGAAGGTTGAATGAGAAGCACTCTATGCCTTCGGCTGCCTTTGTGTCCTATTATACCAACACTTCACTGAGCAGAAACTGTGGCGAGCCGCTGCCACTTAACTCAGTGTTTAGGTGAAACAATGTAATTATTTTTCTTTAAAGAACGAGGAAACTATTTTTCCCCATAGACACGTGATGAGTTGTGGAACCAAGATGTTGAAAGAAGCACCACTGGATAATGAGAGGATTGATTTTTCAATTAAAGTTATTTTTAATAAAAAAAAAAAAAAGCTTACAAAGACCAACCCTCGGTTGAAATGTACTTTAAAGGTTACTGTGTTTTTATATATATATATATATATATAAAATGAGAAATTGTTGGTGTTTAACAGCACACACAAGTGAATGTTTCAATGTTTTATTTATTTTTAATGACTCTTCCTGTAGCTTGTTTAGACATGTTTATAGTATAAAAAAATGTTGGCATCTTTTCTCCATTCTCTTAGAAATATTTATTTTGTTAAACAAAAATTACCTATAGAAAACTATCGCCAGTTCAATGTCAAGTAAAAATTCAACCATAGAATGACTCAAGTGTAAAAAAAGAACAAATAAATTTTTCTGTGTAGTTTGGCCTGCATAGATTAACTCAGAACATGCTTATCAACATGGTCTGCTCATACAAAATTTAACATCTAAAACATTTAGATATGCTTTAAAAAGGGAGCTTTACAGTGTAACATTTAAACTAATTTCACAGGGATCCTTGTCAAGATGTTAATGAACTATGTATAATCTGTACATTCATCACCCTCCACACTCACAGGCGCTCCTGCTGTTAAAATTTTGTACAACTCCCTGTACCAGTAAGACGGCACCGACTCACCTGTAACATTTACAAGGTTGGACCATACAGGCAGAAGGACCTTTGACCCTTTTCAGTAGGATTTAATATCCTGTTCCAGTTTTCCAGCAGTCCTCATTTATATTTAACGTGTTAAAGTTTAAGAGTTAATGATCCCGTATACCATAACAGCATCCTGCTCCTTGACAGCTCACAGAACCACAGTTCCGCCTCCAACTTGCTAATTTTATGCTTTTATTGGGCCAATCATCCTAGAGGTCACATTGACATTCAACTCACAGTGTTTACTTTTCCCCATAGAAAGTGAGTGTTGTTGTGCAAGGGCTTAATACCTGGATTTACCCAATCCATCTATGAGGTGCTTTTCCACGTATTATCTGCTTAGCAGATAAATCTTAGTCCAGCTGAAGTACATGATTTCAGTAAAAACTTAACATTTAGAGTAGACGTTTGCATGTGTTATGGTCAGACAGAAAAGCCTCTTTCCCTGCTATGCTTCCAAAACAACCAGTTGGCACACAGATAGCATCTAATGCCAGGATGATACAATTTGCTCCTGCTTTCCAACAGTAAGCACTGGAAATTGTCTTATCTTCCTTTCTCAACTGATGATTTTGTAAAGAATGATATATGGTATTTTGCCCACTTAATAAATGTACTCAAAACTCTTGGATTTTGCTCTTTATTTCCTAGTATGACTACTGCTATAAAATATGGTTTTATTTTCACATTAATACCAGTGGAACCAATAAGCACTGGACGCAGCAATCGGTCCTGAAATGCTTGATAAAATGTTGAGACATCTTGCATAGCAATAGTGTGAATTAAAAATATACTTTATGATCTCCTTTTGATTATTAAAGAAAAGAACTGTTACACTTCACTGTATTTGTACTTCTTCACCAGGAATAAACTTTTTAAACTGGTTTGTTTACATTAGTTTACCAGTTTTAAGTTAAAGTCTTATTAAAGTTGAAGCTTAAATGTTCAACCATGAATGTAATTTACCAAAAAAAAAAATTATTAGGTTCTTACAAGTTCTATTAATTCAGCATGTAACATTATTTTAGAACATTTTGAGAATATTTTGATAGACATTCAAATATAATGGTGTAAAACACACCGTAAACACAGCAACAAAACTATCTAAAAGAACAAAACCAATTTTATTTTGGTTCCATTTGTTTTTATTTAAATCAAAGTGAAGGTGGGTACATGTTTTCTGTGGTTTTGGCTGAACACGGTGCTCAGTTTGGCATCTAGATCTTGCTGATCGTAAACTGGTGTGTGACTGGAAACCCAACACTGACCATTTCAGTCCGAACAGAAAGCCCAATTAAAGCTGAACACACATAATCAGGTCCTTTGGATTAAATCCGTTCATCGTGTATGGACTTTTATGAAAGGGAAAAAAAGATAATTAGAAGATGCCCCTTTATTTAAATAAACTCTTCACTCCCAGAATGCAGTGAGGAGCAACAATTTGGACTCAAAGGCACAAAAAACACTAACTATCTGTTTGCAACAACTTGACATATTGGCAGTAAAGATAGCATCCAGATGTTAAGTAATACTCAGGCCTGCTGCTCTGTCATTAAGTGTCTGAAAACTGCCAGAATAGCTCGTTTCCCACTTTATTGGCAGCAATTTCCTGCGACAAAGCAAAGTGTTAAAGTGAAGGGAAATATATTAAAAAAAAACAGCAGATGTTTCTTATTAGACTGAGAATTCAGGCAGTTTTTGGGACTGAATGAACCAAACAATGAACAAACTGGTAAAAGTGACAGAGCAACAGTATACAGATGAATATCCAGCATTACGATGATGTCTGAGTTTTTCATCTGCTTCGAACAAAATAATTAAAATAATGGCAGCAGACTTCTGGAGTTTTAAAGAGGATAATGACTAAAGACCACAAGCTGTCTCTTTGGGTAAACGTTCAATGTTTTCAAGTTTGCTACAAAAGTCATGTTCTCAAGGAGAACAATGTTGTCTGAAGCAGATGGAGCATCTCAGCATAAGTCTCAGGGCAGTTTCACACATTGGTGTATGGATTTAAACATTCTCAACATTCTCAATAAAGCAATTGTAAAAAATAAACATTTAAACATTCAAAACTCAATTACACTCAAGTTGAGCCTGCAAATGATCAGTTTCCCTGTAATTATCAAATTGTAGCAAATGATTTTACTTAGTCTTACGAATAAAGAAAGGGTAAATTTATAATTTTATCTCCTAAAACAAAAACGTATTGCTATATCACAGAAACAGTGTAAAATGCAGGCAGTTTTCCATTGCAGCTTTGAATTTAAAAGCCTTTTTTTCAACAAAACATAATTAGATTTATTTTAATGTGCACATGCAATCTAATTTCTAATCCTCCATCACTGTTAGTTGGCCTTGGATCATAAGTCATTTTCAATAGGACTAAAAAACAGCAACAACAACAAACCTGTTGAATGCAGATACACCGGCACTGAGGGGACTCTAAACATGATTATAGTGTAAACCAGTGGTTCCCAAACGTTTTCTTCTGCGCCCCCCCAGCGGTTTCCAAACATTTTCTGCGCCCCCCCCTATGGATTACAAATGGCTGTCTGGTTGAAACGACGCATGTGACAGGGGGGCAAAATGAATGTACGTAGCTGAAAATAGACACCAACATCGGTAGCCTACTTGTTAAGCTTAAGGTTCTGTATTGATATTAGCTAGTCATCTTTTAGCTAACATTACCTGCATCCAACAGCTTTACTCAACTCAGTCGGTTAGTTTGGAGGGAAAAACTGTGAAAAGTTCTTTGCGTTTTGCTGGTTTGCTGCCATCATTCTAACACAAACCTACGTAGCTCCGCACAGCAGCAGCAGGTCTCCTTCACAGGTGTAAACCCAGCGCGAGTAGCGCTCATGTTGCGTTTAAAGGCGGCTCGGAAAAACAGGTTACAGCATGTTAACAACGGATAAAACAGTTTTAACTGCTGATAAAAGTGACAGAGGACACAAATATGGGAAGTGTGGAAGCCTCTACTGTATCAAATTGACATAGTTATAACAGAGTTGGCCATTCTAAGGTAAAAACCCAGCGCATACAGTGTTCATGTTTTTTTCTTTCATCCAGACGGCTTCCCGCGCCCCCCCTGCAATGACACGGCGCCCCCTCTAGGGGGCGCGCCCCACAGTTTGGGAACCTCTGGTGTAAACCAAGACGCACACATTCAGTTGATTATTCAAGACAATCAGCATCAGATTATTTTTTCGTACATTCACAGTGCAGGTGCAGCAGCTGTCATTGCCGCCTGCTGAACTGGTCGGTGCCTCTTTAGCGAGTCTTTTGGTTGAATCCCAAACTGTTCTCAATTTTCATGTCATCCATTGAGTACACATGTCATGTTACTAGTTAGGTTTTATTTAGGAAATCTTCATAATTATGTTGGTCTTCATGTTTGTCACCATGATCAAGGGAAGAATCATGGAGTTCCATTTGGCTCAACTAAAGAAAGAAAAACAGGATTCCTCCACAAAAAGCAACTGATGAGTTGCTCTACATTTGTTAGCATCATGCAGTAGCAGTATGATGCCGTTTTATGTCCCACTAAAAGGCATCTGTAACACTGTGGCATTGCTTTTGCGGATTGTGACCAACTGGAAGACAATATCCCGTTAAAAATAAACAGAAATCCTGCAAGGTGTTTAAATTATTTAAACTCAAACTGTTAGCTAAGCATAGGCTCATCTGATTCTCTGTGACCAAAAAAGAAAATATAGCAAAAAAAAAAAAAAAAAAAAGGAAACTAGATGCAGACTCTGTTTTCTTTCCAGTCATGATTCTATTGAGAAGGATGGTTTTAAAGGACCTGGAAGGATTATAAATACAAAATCCTAGAAGTACTCTTAAAGATGCAAACATTCATTGGTACCCATGGTAAAAGTGAGTAAAAATCCTTCAAATAAATTTATGTTTTCTTGTGGCAGCATAATTTCATATGGTTATGGGAACTAACAGTCTAATGGGACACTTTTTAATCTGACCTGACATTGACCTCACTCCTTTTCTCCAAGCACCCCAGGAACACACTCTGGGAACCTTGATACCAATGCTAATTTTTCAATACACTCCATCTCTTCATTAATTTGTTCCCATCTGTTATTAATGTAAAAGTGGATTTTCACTGAGTTTTTCAGCAGGATAATGATCCAAAACACATGGCCAGATGAACACAAAAACCCCTTTTTGCCTGGCTGCTCCAACTTAGCTAAATATGGGATATGACTAAGACATGTTCTTTAATCAAAAAGGATTTACACAAAATAGGCACAGCTGGGTTGATTTTGTTAAACTGAGTTATTTCTTGACTTGGATTTTTCCTTCCAAAGTGTGAATACATAATGTCTCAAATAAAAAAGTTGGACTTTTCTAAATTTTCCGACTGAGATCACACTGCTGCAAAGATTAATTTATTTCATGATTTTTACACATTCAAAGAAGAGGTGCCAATACATCTAACCATGTTTGCGTTTGGTTAATGAGCAAATCGATCATCTTCCCATTACCAAACATTTCCTCCTCATTAAAAAAGTGCTTTTAATTAAAAAAAAGAGGTTATCCCTTTGTAGTGTCTACAGAATCTGATACAAAAGTTTATGTTACAAAAAATTGGTGGTTGATTCCCATTCAGAGCAAAATGCATGGTGGTCAGTGGCATCAGTGACCAATGACAGGACAGTCAATAAAGGGATCCAAAAAGGCTGGTTGTTCAAAATGAACATCTTTGAAGCAGCATAAGTCTGTAAATACATCTTTGCTGCCCAGCAGGTTTGTTGTGTCAAGCCAGTTCACTTTCATGCTTGGTGACTGAAAATAGGCAAAACAGCAACCAGAAGGAAGCTGCTGAAGGCAAAGTGGCATCAGAAAAGAGAAAAAACTGCTATCTGATTACTGTCCAATTATTCCCATGTTTGAAAAAAAAAAAAAAACAAAAAAAAAAACATATGCAGCACACATCTGGCTAGGATTTGGTTGTTCAGAACCAGATCTTTCAGTCTTCATGCGAGTGTCAAAGGTAGAGCTTTATCTTGCCCTCCTTGTCGAGTCTGTGGATGACCTCTGTCTCGAAATCGGCGCTGTGAACACCAGTCTTCCTGAAGGCTCCAGCGTAGGGGTTCTCCTCCCAGTAGTGATGCCAGTTCCCCAGCTTATCAGCACCATAACCAAACACAGACACCTGAAAATGGACAAAGTGCATCATTACTATTCAACAACTGAGTGTCTGAGGAGCGCGTGCCTGCCGAGAAATAAATTGTCAAATCTTTTTCCAATAAATTCTATGAAATAATTTAGATTGGTGGCACATGGCAATTATAAATATCACTAAAATGTTCATTTATTTCAGTTAATTAAAACTTGACTATATTGATTCATTACATGGCAAACGGATACATCTCAGAAAATTTAAATAAGACTGAGAAAATACGGATTCTTAATTCAGAAATGTAGGTCTGCTGAGAAGTTTTTTTTAATAGCTCATTTGGCAAAAGCTATTGCTTCAGCGCAGCATGGCACTGAAAGGATCATTTGTGGCCCCTCAGCTCATCTGCATTGTTGGCAGGGTAAACAGTTTATGTTTTAAAATACAACATGGCCTTTACGTTTCTGCATTAAAACTTTTATATGTCTTCTGTAAAACTCAGCTTTAAAAAAGTGGGTTTTTATTAGTTATAATGCTTAACAAAAAAACAAAAACAAACCTAATGTTAGGTAAATTGTATTATTATTATTATCAAATGTTGTTATACCTTTATAATATTCTTGCTTTATGTACTCTTATTTGTTTAATCATGTCTTTTAAGAAATATTCCTGTATTGTTAAATCACTCTGATTTCCTTTCTCAGAGGGCCTCTCTGAAGAAGAGCAGTGACAGCAGCTCTTTACAAAATGCCCTGCCTTTTGACCTGTTAGATAGCTGTAAAACTGTCGCCGTGAAGATATGCAACTTGCTCTGTTTGACCCTGTGTCAGGAACTGGATATTCTACGTTAAGATAGATTGTGTTAGTTTGTGATAATCATTGGCGCTGTAACTGTGTGAAGTGTCTTCCCTCTCCCTTTAGAATTACAACGCTCTCTGTGATCAGGGATCCTAAAAGACACTAAAAAGAGAGGGGCAGGCAAATGTGCTTTCAGAGCGGTAGGAGATTTGTAACTGAAAGCACATCTCTCTGTTCTCCTCGCGAGTATTCAGAATCTAACTTTCTCTTGTCTTTCCTGCGTTATTTAAACTGTGTTAATAGGCGTCAACTCTGACACCTAATGTATCATTGTGTGTAATGAGTCACTGTAATATCTGGGTTTCACTTATTGAATTAAATTACTAAAAAGGAGAACTGTGTCATTGTTATTCAAATTTACTGAGTTGCACCTGTTCCACAGAGGAACAGGTGCAACTTTGTTCCACCTCAGGAGGAACAAAATAATTTCTAAGCAGTCAATTTCAAATGTGTTTTATTTTGTGCATTACAGCAGGTCTAAGCAGAAATCACTTGCCAAGTTTCTTCCCAAAATTTAGTATTTTAATAAATTTCTAAATGGGGTGAAGAAAGGAACAAAACTAAAAAAAAAACAACAACAAATTCCTCCCCTCAGTTTCATGCTTCTTGCACAAACTGAAAATTTTTGTGGTTTATCTGAGAAAAGACTGGGCTTTGGTTTGACTGATAGAATGTAATCTGAACATTAACCAGCATTTATATGTGAAATTAAGTAAAAGCACAGCTGTGCTTTCTTCCTACCTGGTCACAAGTGTGCAGAGCAAAGATGAGTGCCAGCATGCCGGTGGACGGATAGCGACCGTGATGCTCTGTCCAGTGATCGTGGACATACTTAAAGAAGACTGGATTCACCACCAGAACCTACACAAACACAGGGTTTCAATGAGGAAAACTGACTGGCCAAGAAAAAACAGACAAAAGAAAAAAAACAGATAAACTGATTATCTCTTCACTGTTTCCCTCTGCAGCAGTGAAGACAGAGCAGTTATTGTAAACTTATATTGAACTGAACTGTGGCATCATTGTATCGATTCCACAGTTCAGTGGCAGAATATATTGGAATAAAACTAACTTTTAGGAGCAGGACCAAATCTGAACTGTTTTTTTTTTTGTTTTTCTACTTTGTTGTGCCTCGTGCTAAAACCACACATCGTCTCTCCCTTATCTGAGATTGGGTTGTGCAGGTAACTGATCCAGAAGGCATCCGTCAGATATCCATCTCCCCCACGACATTCCCCGGGTCGTTCTGGGGAATCTCAACGCATTCCCAGGCCAGACGGGATAAAAAGTCCCTCCAATAAGTTCTGGTTCTTCTTTGGAGTCTTCCCTCAGTGGGACATGTCCAGAATACTTCCAGAGGGAGGCACCAGGCAGCAATTCTAATCAGAAGGCCGATCCACCTTTACTGAGTCCTTTACTGAAGCACCAACTCTTTCAGCTCCTCAGCCTAGCTCTGAGGTTGAGTTCTAGATCTCATTATTTTGGTCAAGATCCATATCGCATGACAATAGGTGAGGGTGGGATAGCAGATTGACTGAAATTTAAGCTTGGTTATGTTGCAAAGATAAAATGGTCTGAACTCTTATCCAAGTGGAGCATTGAGGTTTGGTGGAGTCAGCTTTGTTGAATTCACTGCATAGTAGCATCTCTTGCAAGTCAAAATATGTTATCAATAAGAAAAGGAAAAAAATAAAATTTCAGAAATGTGTTTATTTACCTTATCTCTATCAGCCCCCACTCTGTCTTTGACCCTCATGTAAGTCCTGAAACACAATTAGTGGTTGTGTGAAAATTAAGTTACTTTCATCAGTTTGCATACATGTATATAAATGTTTAAAATCAAATTAATAATTCTGGTCAGAAATTTACATGCACTCATCCTGGGCATGAAAAGCAATGTATAATTAATTATAATATAGCATTTTTTTTTTCCAGTGCAGAATGATTACATGATGTATAACATCTGTATTTTTAAGGATTGTCTAAATTGTCTAACCTCAATCATATTAGGATGCATATTGCTTAGCAAGTTGAAAAAAACCCAAATACTTTGTGGCCATCATCAAGCTTTTGGCACAATTCTGCTGGGTGTTTAATTTGGAATAAGCTCCGACATCAGCACCGTTGAAAAGTTTGGGTTTGTGCCTAAAAGTTGGGTCCATACCAGCCATCCAATTAGTTTAAACGATCTGTGTCCATTCTGCCAAGATGATGGCTTAAAAATGGACCTTGCTGATGGATAAAACAAACTATTTGATTTGTCAACCAATTGCTACAGAATACTTATCTAAACATTACAAAGAATTAGGACATATAGTTGAGTCTATATCACATTGAGTTTATTAAACACATTATATCAAAAAACAACAGCAACAAAAAAACCATTAAATTCAAACTTGACCTAATTCCTATTTTTAGACATATTGTAAAAACGTAAAGATTTATAGCTGGCGTTGAATGATAGCTTTGCACCATTTACGTGTAAATATCTTTGTACACTAGAAATACGATAAAATTAACTTACAAGTAACTTTTCAGCAAGATGTAGGAGCTTGTTTTAAGTCAGTGATTCATTAACATTACTAGTTCCATTAGCAGATAAATTTATAACAAGCTCTCAAATCTTAACATGTCAGTCCGGTGATGGTGATTTTATGTCCAAATGCCTCTTGCAGTAGTTCTCCTCACAAGATTTATTTTGCAAAATCAATTGTGAGGCCTTCTATAAAAACTCTTCCATACTGGAAACATGTCATGTGCTACAACTTTAATTCACAAAGAAGGTTAATTAAGCGTTTAAAGCTCAAATGAATGCCAGAATAAGAACAAAATCTCTTAGAGTTATTGTGCATATAAGGCACTTGACAGAGCAGGATTTCAGAAATATCCTTTAATCAACACTGGAAATATAGCATGGGTTTTATAGACAAGTAAGACCTGTAAGAGTAAATTAAAGGACATTACAGTCCATAACTAATTAAATACAAAAATAGTTTATTGTAGAAATATTATGACCATGATTCTTTGCGCTGTATATTTTACTGCAGTATATTATGCTGTTTTACAATCACAATTTACATCACCATGCCTTTAGTCCACAGAATGTTGTTTAAAGTAAACATGTAATACGACCAGCTTTGTGCTTTGGCTATTTTATTGCCTTTTGACTGCTGACTTGACAGCTGTTTATCGACACCCTCCACAAGGAAGATATCAATCAACTGAGCCATGCTGTGACATTGAAGGAAAGTTCAGCTGGAGGACAAAGTGTGGTAGAAAAAGAAATGGAGTATCGAGAAGATAAGCTGTAAAGCTTTAAGTAACCCACCTGGAATAAAAATATATTACTTTCACTATTTAATCTTCCAATTTTCCTAGAAACTTAATTTGAGGTTTTGTTTAGCTGAAAGCTATAAAATCAAACTGAACGAAAATAAAAGTTTGAAAATTATAACTCAAACTTATAAACTTAAATGTCTTACATTTTGATATGGCCGGTTGACAACGCACTGGTCAGCCACTCCAGGTCCATCAGCTTGAATGGCAACAGGACGAGGTTGACTCCATGTTCCACATCCACAGCACTCTCCGGGTACAGGAAGTGATGCGTCGTCCTGTTCCCGACATCCTTCTCAAAACCTCGAGTCACTGCCTTGTTCATTCTAAGCAGGAAGCAGAAGGAAGGCTAATGAGAACCGTATATTTACATTTATATGTGGGCAACCTTGGCCATACAAACCGAATTATGAAGCTGTGCGAGTTGATTAAGTTGCCGTGCCCGGACCCCCGCAGGTTGCCCGAGTTGCCGACAACTGCACATTTACGGCAACGTTTGTTGACTGGCGTGGGATCCACAGGGGGCGGGGAAATGACCTGGAACATTTTTGCCATCACTTTCTCTAAAGTCTGGCCATTACCAGACCGCTGAAGACTCTGTAGAAAAAAATACAACCATAGTAAATAATTTAGGACCAGAAAGAAGGAATGTAATGGCTACAGACTGCTGTTAGAAAACCGACAGTGAATGCAATACAAGAAAAAATAAAATACTGTAAAGACGTTTTGCTGTGAACCTCTTCCAGTTATGGTGCTGCTACAGACTGCATTCTGTAAACCGGAGTGATGATGTTAGCAGCTTTGGTACTCCCCCCCTCCTCCTTTTAATCTACTAATGGTATCTGCAGCAAGACTTAATCTATAAATGCAGGAAAAAGACTGAAAACATTTGTCTCCATTAACACACTGCGGATATCAGCTTCCATCACAGGAAACCAGAAACATTTTTAGGACTGCTTCAGATTTTTACAAAACTTTATGCACCATTATTGCATTCACTTTTCTTTTATAATACCAGCATGTCTTTTTTTTTTAATAACATTTTGTACATCTGTTTTGCAGTGTGCAAGGGCTACTTCTTAGATGAATTAGATTGTTGTTGCTCCTCATTCACATTCACATACTGGAAACAGCTACATGAACGCTGACTTTCCATAATTGCTGATATTATTCAAACTGTTCATATTTTGAAGAATTTTGTGAGTTACTTAATGTATTTGAGCAAATGGTAATTTTACAGATATGATGAAACAAACTTTCTTGGTTTTATCAATTTACAGACTTATCCAGCCTATACACAACAAGTTTGTTATTTTAAAGATGAAGCATCCACAGGATAAACTGGAAGGCACACTGAACAAAACAGCAAACTGTTCAGGTTGTTAAGTCAAACCTCAGACATGCCAATTAATTCATGAAACGTTTAACTCAGAATAGTAACATCCACAGAGATTCAACTAGAACTTCTCCTCACCAGCCACCATGCAAGTGCATCAGGGTCAAACTTGTTGTTCTTGGCATGTAGGATAGGTTGCTGGCTGGAGATGTAGCGGTCGCTGAACCAGACAGACCCCTGGAGGTCTGAAATGCAAGAGTCTGAGCAACCGCATGACCTGAAAGAGGACGACACCGAGAGTCATGCAGGAACTGACAGAGAATTACAGGACACACAGTCTCTACAAAAAGACCTGTCACTATGAATTTTGCTCGATGATAAATGGTCACAGAAGTTATTACGATAAACAATAATATTGGTTTGAGACCATCATCAAGTAATGTGGTGGTAATCGCATAATAATGCAAGTACACCCTCCTAATGATCAGTAAACATTCATTTCTAATGAACATTTAAAACAGAAAAACATGTTAAATAAAAAATAAACAAAACAACTTCAATAAATAAATCGATGAAGTCTGTAAGCAAAACAGGGCTTGTAGAGACCAAAGCACCAGAATGAAGAATTTTATCATCCAGTTTTATGGTAGAAACAGACAAAAACGAGACAAACAAATTATGCAAATGGAAATTGTTGAGCTAGTTTTAATTTATCATGAGATTAATTGATTTATTGCGACATGCCTAGCTACAAAATTACTTTGGGTTCTGGAAGCTGACTACACGGTCCTCCTTGTTTTCCTCTTCGTTGTCTTCCTCTTCCTCTTCTTCTTCTTCTACATCAGCCTCAGGGGAAATGGTACTGGGAGGAAGAGGGGGGTGAGACAGGACAGCAGGGGCCACTGTTGGCTCAATCACTGCAAGCAAACAAGTTTGAAAATAAAAACTTAGAAAAATAATGCATAATGAAAACTCTGATTTACAGCTCTGTTTTTCTCAGCTTGTTTGTTTTTCCACATACTATAAGACGTTGTGACTATGGACAGCTGGACATCCTGTCTTATCCCAGTGTATTGTGCTAATGAAATCTGACCTATGTTAAAGAGCATTTACAGCTTCTGATCCTAAGACATCAATAATTCACCACAGCATTCGGTCTTGCATAGCTTTTCCTTCTCACCAGAGTCTGGGCTGTATGACTCCTGAATGTGGATCTTTTTGGTTCTTTGGCTTATAACAGGATGCCAGACCCATTTAGACACTTTACTAGGCACATCTGTTCACTTACTTGTAATTTAGTGCATTTAGACTCTGGGTTTTAGCTGAACATCAGAATGGATAACATCCACTGGGATTTTCATGTAAAACCATCTAGCTGGTTTACACAGAATGGTAAATTCTCCAATTTGATCTGAGTTCGTACTGCTCCTCATGTCTCCCTTTTCCATAAGGAAGAGGAAGACATTCTTAAATTTATCAGGAAGAACAATGACCAAACACCATCTACAAAAGCCAGAAACGGCAGCAAAGATTTTAAACTACCTGCTAACCTTCTAATCCAATCTAATTTGGCATCTACTGGACGGTGGATGCATTTTCAGAAGATACCAAAAAAATAAAAAACAAATAAAAACCACAACTGTTCAAAACCCAGAAGTATTGACAGAAATGTGTTCTTCATTCAGACGACCAGATAAAACTTCCAGTTTTAGTGCTTATGCCCTGAACAGCTGCTGCACGTCTCCCCACATATATTGCCATGACAATTCTGCTCTATGACCAAACAAACAAACTACTTTTGAAGCTTCCTCAACTGGTTACGTCCTAAAACATTGTACTTGCACATATGACTCTACTATTGTGGGATCAGGAAGTGTGACTCCCATCGTCACAGCTACTTTTCAACTCGACTCTGCCTTAAAGATGTTAGAGCAATGGTTCAACGTTTATTCCATTAATATATACCACCAGGGTGGGATGAAAAAGTCTCACACCCAGATACCAAGTCATGATGGGGACTTCTAAGGTAAGGCTTCTACCTGATATAATAATGGGATAATCGTTCATATTACATTTTATACTGAAAGCACAACAGATATTGTTGCCATTGCAGAGACTCATTTTTTTTCTCACCAGTGTCCCTGCTGGAGGCTGTGGATTTGCTGTGGAGTTGGGCTATTGACAGTGGCAGGATGTGTCTCCTTTGGATGCTCTGGCTTGCGAGCATCAGGAGGAGAACAACAGCAACTGCCACGACGACATAAAGCTTCCTCCTAACCAACATGGCTGGACGGATGATGGGGGCGGTGATAGCAGGAGGAAGGAAATGTTGATGAGCTGATAATCGTTGAGCTATGTCAGCATAGTCGTTGTCATCTGGACATTTTGCTCTTTACAGTCGTCTCTCCTCTCCGTTTTATTTCCATTAAGCTCGAGTCCAGTGATGCTTTCTACACAGTGAGGACAGGATCTGTTGAAGACAGAAAGACAAAAATATTAACATAATCTTCAAATTATGTTTGGCCAAAAAGTTTGGTTAGCTCTTGGACTGCTGCAGTTAAACATCAGTAGCTTAAAAGCTCTTGTCTGTAGACGATTTACTAATATCTAATAGGGCTGCACATGTAGTGACAAGTGACATCAGGAGCAATATTTTACTGGTTTCAACATGTCTCCTCTCCCACTCTCTACAGCATCATCTACATCACCTCCAAGTAATTTCATCAGTGAGACTATCCAATAGGTTGAATATATTATTGGCAAGCAAAGTGTGAATTCCTTGCAAAACATATTGTATTCCCAACAGCTCTTTGCAATATTGAGGAACATTTTTATTCAGATGTCCAATATATTTGCAGTATATTGTGTGTGTCAAATGTCCAAATCATGTAGCTACTTTTCCACAAACTATGTTCACAAAGTACATCTCTTATATGGACTTCAGGAAGTTATTTGTATAAAAGAAGGAATGGCCAAACATCAGAAATTACAGGATGAACTCGTATTCAAACATTTCTCACTGACATTTCTCCCAACTTAACACGTTTTAAAATTATGACTCAAATTATGAAGGAGAAAATGACAAACTGACCAATAAAAACACAATTGATTGAAATCTCTTTTTGTGCATCATCTCAAGCAGTTATTTGTAAAAATTAAACTATTTGTCAAATCCATCACGAGCTCCTGGTAGCAAAACTCATACAATATTCAAAAGGATTTAATAACAACCCAAGATAGTAATTCAAAAGAAGAGTTAAACTAGAAAATGCATGAAAAGTCAGAGTTCTTGATCTTTAGAGAACAATGGAGTCACCAATGGAGTCAACACCTACTCCAGCAGGAATGTTTCCCTGCAGACAAACGTGGTCTGTGAATACCAATCAGATCTGGATTTGTTTCAGCTACTCCTGTTTCAGCTTCCACTCTGCTGTCAACTTCAGTGGGCCTCTAACTTTGTTATGTTCACAAGAGTTTACATTTGTGAAATTTAATCCCTCAATAGTTTTCAAAATGTTACGGTTAGCGGAGGATGTCCGACTTGAAAGCTTAGTCTGCAACTTTAGCTCTAGAAACTGATTATTTATTAACAATATACATGGAATAAGTAATAGCAACAAAAATAAAAGAGAAAAGAAAAGCCACTTCCCACCCTAAAGTGCTCGGTAGCACTGATTACTGAGCCTCTCCACCCTAAACCACAATGACCATCATTTATTTCAACGAGAGCTTCAAGTCAAAACACATAATGGTAAACACACAACCACAGTCATGTTTGTTAAAGCTTCCCATTTCCACTCTAATTTGGAAACGTAGAGCTTCTTAATCACCGCCATCAGGCTCCCACTGATTCCTGGTTTAGATGAGTCTTTAGCTGATTCAGGCTCCGTTTTCACTTTTGGAAACACAGCATTTCATCTGCATTTCCCCAGCTGTGGTTCTCAGGGCACACTTACCTTCATGTTTTAGATGTTTTCCTGATTCAGCAAACCTGATTTTAATTGATGGCTGATAAACAGGCTTTTTCTGAATTTCTATCATCTGGATTATGCGAGTTAAAAAAGGGAAACATCTAAAACATACAGGGCATGCTTACTGGACCATGTTGGGAAACACTCACTGACAGAACCCATTTATTTAAAACCTTAAGCAAGGTAAAATAACCTTGCCCACTGAAGGCCCTTATTTTTAAGTTGTTACATGCGACTTATTTTTTCATAAGTTAACCAGCTTTCATACCTTTAAAACAATATAATGTAAGGTAAGTGACGGATGAAAATTAGCAGGGAAAAAAAAAAAATCATATCTCTGAATTCAACATTTTTCATACAGAGTGCCCAAAACTACTGAAATCTTTTTTTTCTTTCCAAGGAAAACCTAATTAAATATTTTTGTTATGACAAAGGGGCTGATAATAAATACTCAACAGGAAGATTTAGTTTTCCTTCCCTGAAAAGCAATAATAGGTCAGATTTTAGAGGAGAATAAATTCCTTCTAGCATTTCTACTTACTGCCCTGTGCAAAGTGCTCTACAGTTTTGTGAAAGCACAATGCCTAAAACATAGGGAACAAACTGAAAAAATAAGAAGTCAACAAGAAATGGGGAACTATGCAGTTCGAGAGCCAGCTAAAGGTAATTTCAAACTTTGTATTGGAAATTCAGGGATATGCCTGGCATTTTAAAAGCTAATGTTAAGGTTAACATTTTAATACCTTAAAAAAACTGTAATGATCGAGGGCTTACACATTGAGCAGTTTTAAACAGGCCACTCACTGACTTTGGTTTGGGATCAAGTTAGACAAAGTCAACATCATGATTCTTTATTCTGGGTAGCACTGAAAGTCCAAAGGTCTTTCCAATTGTGCGTAATCCCCGTCCTGCTAAATGCAGGACTTGAATATGCAGTCCGACAGTGCAGTCATGTGATCTCATTCCAGTTGTCTTCACCTTAATCTGCAGCCAAAGCAGGTCCCTCAAAGACAAGAGGCATGCCACTCCATATCCTGCAGCAACAACTCAACTTTCCTTGCAGAAAGCTTTCACAGAAGCTGGTTGGACAACTAATTTCCTCTCGGAGTAGAAAACACATCTATTTAGAGGCCTGCAAAAGCCCCACCAGTCAGAAAGAGTTTAAAGAAGAGGGGCGTCATAATGACCATCAGCTGAGTCAGAGTCTGTATGTTATTTTAGAATGAGTGAGGTTGAGGTGGAAGAGAGTGGATTAGAGGTCACATGGTTTCCTGTGTTGGGAAACCACAGCTTGTTTCTTCCTTTCTTGTTGCATGACCTTCGCGTTCGGTTTTCATGTGCAAACAGAAAGCAGCTGCCTGAAGTTATCAACTGGAAAACGGAAACAGTAGTAGAGTGACGTCACTTATTAGATAAAGATTCAAAATTCCTTTAATTAGTTTGGTCTGTACCATTTATGTGAGGAAACAAAGAGGGAGTTGCACATTTTTCACTGGATTTATTTATTTATTTATTTATTTTTTTTGATGCATTTATGCCACCAGTGGAACATGTATAAAAAGTACATTTTTAAAGGGTTGGATCCATCACTACTAGAAAAAAAACTAAACACTCTGGGATTCCAAAAGAAAACCAATACCTCAGCAGCACAGCACACCAACACACTGAAAGCAGTGGAGGGGGAAAACGAGCAGTTAAAAGAAGGTATGCAAATTGGCAACGACACACTTCAATAAAACGCTGCAAAGTTGTGCGAGAAACTTTAGGGTATTCTAGTGGATTT
>NW_015112790.1:112844-113725 GCF_001443285.1 Poecilia latipinna | reverse complement strand
AAAGCTGAAAGAAACCAGTGCAACTGGTCTCTTTCAGCAACTGGTCGGTTCCCCGGCGTCTCTCTCACCACTCTCAACCACACACCATGACAGTAGGATCCGACCAGAAAAGAGGTGAGGACGCCAGCGTGTGGGGTAGCGAGGCTTGGTTCCAGCAGCAGTTGGAGTTGGCTCAACGGGATCTCTACAAGGACGTAGAGATCTTGCCTTCTCCGCTGCTGCTGGAGGAACTGGGTCTCGCCTCTGACCTCGACGCACCCAGGCAACGCGGGCCGCGACGGAGGCGGCGGCGGGGATCTAGAGCGGAGGAGTTCTGTGGCGGAGCTCCAGCCAGCCAGAATCCCTGGGTGGGAACTCGGCTGGCATTTTGTCCGCCTGGAGTCGGACCCTGCCGTTACTGCTGCCCTGAGCCGCCGGAGATCCCGGCCCCTGGGTCACGCCGTTTACGCCGCCCTGAGCCGCCGGAGATCCCGGTCCCTGGGCAAAGCCGTCGCCGCAGCCCTGAGCTGCCGGAGGTCCCGGCCCCTGGGTCCCGCCTGCAGCTGCCACCGGTCCCCGCACCGAGGCAGCGTCTGTCCCCGCTGCCTCCGGTTCCCGCGCCGAGGCGGCCCCCGCCTCCGGTCCCCGCGCCGAGGCGGCCCCCGCCTTCCCCGCTCCTAGAGTCCCCCGAGCTTCCCGAGTTCCCTTTGGCTCCGCCCCCTGAGTTTGCGGACGACCCCGATCCCCCAGAGTTTCCAGAGCCCTCTGCCGGCCGTCCTGCCGGCGCTCCAGAGCCCTCTGCCGGCCGTCCTGCCGGCGCTCCAGAGCCCTCTGCCGGCCGTCCTGCCGGCGCTCCAGAGCCCGCTCCGCCCGTCCTGCCGGCGCTCCAGAGCCCTCTGCCG
>NW_015112790.1:104996-108743 GCF_001443285.1 Poecilia latipinna | reverse complement strand
TTGCTCAGAAATCTTAACTTCAGTTTTTAATGGTGACGTTTGAGGTTCACCACAGGTTAGAGCTGTACTTATAGTTTTGATGAGGTGCAAGTTAGAGAAAATCTACACTAAATCAAACGTACTGGATTTTGCTTTTAAGCTGTATTGAAATATTATGATTACTCCTTACCAAATGCATGTCTTGTTCAAGTAAGATCAATAAAGGTCCAAAATTAATAGGATATTCAAGATGGTGATGAGTGTCTCGAAACTTAAGACCAGAATTATACCATTCACAGTTGAAAGGTTCATACCAAAATGTTCCTTTAATTAACAGTTTGAGATGTGGGCATTTTCTCTGTAAATAGAATCTTATTTCTGTCTGACTGACCTTTTGTTGCCTTTCAGTCAGTTCAGACTTCTGAGGCTAATCTGTGGTTGTGGGCCAAAGAAATGACCCTGGTTGAAGTAGACAGCGAGTCTGAACAATCCGTTTCTGTAGCGAAGATTGAGAGTAAGGCCTCTATAATTACATCTCCCTACGTACTGACTCAGATCACACAACCTGCCTCTCCATCTGTAATTACATTAAGTGTTTTCAGTGTCTTGTTTCAAACCCATGCATCAAGCAGGACCTTTAACTACAGACACAGAGAACTCACTGGACAATACTGCAGACTAAATTGTCTTTCCATGATACCAAATACAATTTTTTTATCAAAAGAAATATACCAAGACTATGACACAGGAAAAGAAGTATTAAATTGGAAAGATTTACAGATGAGACCAAAAATGACAAGTAATCATAGAAAGTTTAAAATAATCGTTCTAGAAATTTTTAACAGTCGAGTTAAAGTGGAACAAAGCTACAACTGTTCTAACCAAAGTTTCAAAGAAGAAGAAGAAGCATGACTGGCAAAATACCCTCAGTATTTTTGACATTTCAAAATAATGATGTTTGAATTGCCACAACTCATTTCATCCTTATTAACCACACTGCAAAACAGAGTGCAAGTGTCACCAAGCACCATTTCATCGTTCTCATAAAGTCTACAAGATAACACAGTTCGCAACAGCAGGTTCCCGGCTCTGCTTTGTTAAACAAGTTAATCATAAATCATAAAGACATGCAAATATTTTGTCACAGCTAGCTGAAAGTGTTCTTGCTGTGAACCTTACACAAAATATATAAAAGGGGAAACACAAACAAGGTTCTTTAGTGGTCAATGTGATTACTAGATTTTTTTTTTTTTTTTTTTAACTTAAGGGGGGGAAATCATCTTTCGGCACAATTAGTCTGACACAGATCTTTGGTTTCAGTTTTCAGTGCTGATGCAAATGACAAAACTTTATAAGTCCTCTCTCACATGTTCTGCTTATTTGTTGTGCTGCTTCTAGCCAGAAGACCCTAAAGTAGTAATCTTCTGCATTAGCTTCTTTAGATTCTAGCTCAGACAAAACTATGCAACGAAGAGCTGTTGTTCTGTATTTCTTTGTCCCAACTGTCATGTGCCTCAACTTTTAACATGCCAACAGAGAGTCTGAGATGTAGATCTTGGATATTGTCCAGTTGCTTGGGGTGAATTCGCTGGGACGTTCACTCCGGTCCTAGCAGCTGGCTTGAATATTTTTAAACTTGTAGAAAGATGGACTCCAAACATGATGTTCAGGTTTTACTCATTGCTTTGGCAGTGTGGCGTAGTTTTTGTTCAGTATCTTCATAAATTTGCCTAATTTTATGAACAAAACATCTTTTATATCAAGTCCTGATAAACTTCTCACTTAAAATATGAACTTTTTAAGAATGATGTTTTTACTTTACAGCACACTGATGATATTTTTAATAAGCCTCCTCAACTAGTTGGGGAAGCTTTTATCATAAAACAATATGGGAAGTCACTGCTTTATGATACAACTCTTCAAAAAGATTTTTCTTTATTATTTTGCCTTTTATTTTTCATGCAACTCAGTAAGTGACTTGCAGAGACGTAACTTTCACTTGGGTTTACATAGGCATCATTCAATCCAAATCACTTCAGTTGGTTACAAAATTTTCCACAAGCAAAAAATAGTGAAAGTTAGTATTTAGTCTGTCACCAAATATTTTTGCCAGATGTCAACACAGAAAATCATGCCTGGAAATCATGCAGATAATTAGGTCATTTCCAACCTCACACATAATTTACATTCTGAGATTTTTAAGATCATGCACAAAACCTCTCTCTCCCTTTTTTCTGCAATTTCAACACCATTTAAAGTTGTTTCCATCAGCACAAAACACTTGCAAAGCAATAAAAAGCTGAAAAGGAAAAGGGTGCAAAGAAAAAAATCCTGCTTTTTCCACTGACATCATCCCCTTTTAAAACCATGTCTAAAACTTTCCAGTGCGTCTTTTTGCCCTCCATTCAAGCACCTTTTGAAGTTACAGGAAATGCAATATTTTTCTACTGTTATTCACTTAAAAGATCAGCACAGTTGATTACAACTGTTTCAGTAAGTAGCAACCTACTTAGCAAGACTATCAAACCATGCAGTGAAATAAATTATGTAAATGTATTTTTGACAGCAGCAGTTATTAGCTAGCTAATAAATTAAGCTAAGCTTCATACTGTTTAAATATTAAGCTGTGGCTGTGAAGACCATGAAAATTAGCAACATTTAACACTACATCTTGTTAAATGGCTCAAAGCTGACCTCAGAGAATGATCTGTCAGTTTGTGTGTGCAGCTGAAATACTGATGAACCTTCAATCTGCAACATCATCGTGAGCAAAAAGTTTTCAATAGCAAACAGAGGAAGTGGCTCCACCCTTATATGTGAAGATAATCGCTCTACTCAAAGGTTGCACATCTGCATTCAAACGCTTGAGTCACCTGAAAGACCTCAACAAGAGAAGCACACAACGAGAAAGTAACTGCTGCTTTAGCCAGCTCATTTCAGACAATTAGGAATTCCTTATTACAGCAAAAAAAGAATAAAAAGAACAAATAGTGATCTCAAAATATTGCCGGACTACAATAAAACATTTGCCTGACACTTTGCTGCTGACACACCTGAATGTCCCCACTGAGACAAAGATCATTTCTATTCAATTCAAAATAAATCATACCAGAATATTAGTCATTGTCGACTAATATTTCAATACTGGCTATGAGAAAAATCATCATCCCACCTCAAAGTAAAAATAATTTTTAAAATGCTGTAATGAATTTTCTAATTTCTTTACCGGTATACAAAACTACATGTAACATGGAGGTCTTGCCGCATAATGTCAATAAATATTTCTTACTTGAGTGTATACCTTACAATGGATCATTGTAATTTACTACCCGAGTGGAACAATTTAAACATTTAACTTTAAGACCACAACAAATTAAAATATCATTAAAGAAATTAATTTCAGTAATTCAATTCAAAAAGTAAAAACTTTTATTCTACATAGTCATGACAGAGTGATGGTTTAGAGCTAATTAAAAACACAAAATTAAGTTCCTTGCAAAATTTAAAATGTGATGAGACTAACAAAATGACAAAAATATGTATTTTTTTAAACATTATCTTTTATCTACCAAATAAAAAAAGTCCTATATATTCTTGTTCTATAATGCTGAGGTGTTGTAACAGAGTGAGCTTTTTAAATTGTGTAGGTTATTTTGTGGTTTCCAATAAGTTTTGTTGTTTTTGATACCTCATGGCAGTGTTGTGGTACTTGAAGTTGGTCTTGGTGTCGAGACCGGTCTTAAGACCATTTTTTGATGATCTCGGTCT
>NW_015112790.1:99704-100602 GCF_001443285.1 Poecilia latipinna | reverse complement strand
GATAACTAGATAGATATACAAGCTTTGTTGTGGTTTCAAAGTGTATTTAAAGCAGGTCTGGCTGCAGCTGGATGCCATACAACTGTTAATAACTGTTAATAATGATCTACGTCATGATTCTATGTTGCTGGCATACATGCAGTGAGTACCATGCCAGCGCATGCGCCTTAAGTCCGACCGTCAGTGGAGTTGTCAGTTCAGCATTCGCAACAAGTTATGACGAAAATAAGTCATTAAATTGTTTATAATATGACATAATATGATAACTAGATAGATATACATGTATGTGTTTCAAAGTGTATTTAAAGCAGGTCTGGCTGCAGCTGGATGCCATACAACTGTTAATAACTGTTAATAATGATCTACGTCATGATTCTATGTTGCTGATAATTAAAATCATATGGTAATGACAGCGTATGCATGTCTGAGCTAAGCGTACGACTATCTGACAACGTATGCTGATCTGACAGAACACTGTGAGTTCGTGTTAAGCGTATGACGATCTGACCTGACAGAACACCTGTTCTTTGTTCTTGTAATGCTCTGTGTACACTGCATCATTATTTTATTTAATTATGTATGTTAATATTTAAATTAACAAATAACTAAAACACAAGAACGAAAGAGCACGCAGAGCATGCACATTGCTCTTTGATTGTTTTTGTTCAAAGTGGCAGCTGTAATGTCTGCCATGGTGTCAGACTACCTGGCTTCATGTACTGGGATAGAGAGTGAAAACAGTCACGATGAGCGCCTTCTGTTTGGTTACTTCTTGCTTGTTGCTCCTTGGTCAGTGTTCATGGTTGAGTGTTATTTACCGTCAGGGCATTGCCTCAATTGCTATGTTTAATGGTGCGGACAGTGGTGGTGGTTTCTTATATGAGCAATATGGGCAAAT